>NC_134873.1:51584110-51636610 GCF_049852395.1 Peromyscus maniculatus bairdii | reverse complement strand
AGGGAGAAGAAGAGGAAGAGACTTTTTTGCCTGAGACGACAGGCATTCAGCACCAGGGGCTGCCTGGACTCCATTCCTCCCCCTTCTGGGGTCCCTCTCTGGGTGGCCCCAGAGATAAAGGTTCACCCGCGAGGAAGAGAAGGAGGAGGAAGAGGAGGAGGAGGAGGGAGAAAACCGGTATTTGAAAGGAAAGGGAAATAAAAACTGGCTAAAAAGTTTTATTTATTTAAAATAAAGGTTCAGTTATGCTTGACTGTAAACACGCAGGGCCATCCCTCCCTCCCTCCCTGGCTCTTCTGTGGCCGACGGCTGGGACCACACAGCAAGCTGGGGGCAGGAGGCAGAGAGGCCAGCACAGGCCTAGGCCTGGAGAGGAGTAGAACCAGGATGCCCCAGGTGTGGGAAGGGGAGAGGGGCCTGGAACACGGGGGGCCTGCTGAGCAGAGCTGGGCGGGGCTGGCGCTAGGCCTCTGGCCCTCGATCCCCAGCCCTTCCGTACATAAAATCAGCTAGAGGCCTTAAGGCATCCAAGGACCTAGTGCAGAGCCCTCGATTCAGGAATGACGTAGACAAATGCATAGGCCACAGCTGGATGGGGCCTATCTCTTAACTCTGTCTCCACGTAGCGCTTTGTCGGCAATTAGCACAGCCGGGTCCTAGCGGAGGCGGGCAAGTCATCTATTTGAAGCAGAAATCCTTTTTTTCTTCTTCCTTTTGCTTCCAACTGACTTGCTTCCTAAATTGGCTAAACTATGCAAGTAGCCTGTGAGATCCCCTGTGAGCTTTCTGGAGAAGGGGACGGTATGAGCGGGGAAGAATCCAGACCAGAGGCTCCCAGGGGACCTTGCCTTCCGGGTCCTTCGAGAAGAGGTTGTTAGCATTATTGTTGCGGTTTTGGTGGCCCGGCTGGCTGGAGAAGGGCTGTGGTATGCAGGGTCAGGAGAGGATGGGCAGGGCATGGATTTTGATTAGAGGCTTCACCCCTTGCAAGCTGCCCTTGTCTCCAGAGCCAGCTGCAGGATATATCGGGGCATGGCAGCTGAGCAAAGGTTTGGAGGCCACAGCAATTACCCCACCCCCACCCCCCCGGGACCGCTGCAGGAAGGGCTCTCAGCTTAGGGACCCAGGGGATCCCCAACCGGGCTGCTTTCTTTGGGGATTGGGAATTTCAACGTGACTTCAAAAGGTTAATCCCTTAACCAAACAAGGAAACAAACAAGAAAGACCAGACCAAACCAAAGGACAAAAAAAAAAAAAAAAAAAAAAAAAAAAAAAAAAAAAAAAAATCCCTGGCATTTTGCTAATCCAAAGCACTGAGCGGGTGCCACCGGTTAGAACTACAGCCTGATCCCAGAGAATTTCATGCTCTGGATGGGTCCCAGTTGGAGCCATTCATTAATGATGACTAGTAAACATGGAGAAGACCAGATGGGAAGCTCTGAGAAGATATTCAACCTCAAAAGGTCAATGGTGAGATAAACTGACCTCTCAGGAACGTGTGCCACGCAGCCATTCAGAAAGTTTGGTGCTCTTTGGGCTTCTCTGTAGCTGAAGACCCGGGGATGGCCGCATCTGTGGTTGACGACTTGGACCGCTCACAAAAGAGCTGGAAGTGAATCCTAAGGAATCCCCCTGTGGGGGAGGTCTCACTATTGTACCAGCGTGCCCCTTAGGAAAGATTAGCAGCTTCTATCCATCCTGGGGCGCTGCCCTGTAATGCCTGTGTAATGCTAATTTGTGGCTGGCAGGAGATTGATCTGGAAGGGGCGGAACAATGGCATGACCAGGCTGAGCTCTCTCTTATTCTTGGAGTTCTCTCTCTCTCTCTCTCTCTCTCTCTCTCTCTCTCTCTCTCTCTCTCTCTCTCTCTCCCTCCCTCCCTCCCTCCCTCTCTCTCTCCCTCCCTCCCTCCCTCCCCCCCTTCATGTGTGTGCTTTAGGAAGAATATAGCAGCCAGCTCCAAAAAAAGATGATTATGGGAGAATGAATTATGAGTTTGAAAGGGGCAAGCTTGGGATAAAGACGGGAGTCCATGAGGCACAAAATTGGGGAGTTTTAATTTTTTTTTAAACAGAGGTGATAGGCTATCCCCCCCCCCCCATATTCCATTCATGGGATATGTGTCATTGATCCAGCCCACAATTAAGGGCAAAAGAGGCAACAATCATAGACAGCCATTTCGGCTGCCTGTGACACCGGAGTGCTGGGGAAGTGTACCAGGAAACATCATTGGTCCTTTGGTCAAGTGACTCGTCTAGGATGTGGACTAGGTTTCCCTAGCGCCTCCTGGGTCTCTCTCTGCTCCTCCATTTTGGTCTCGCTTGTCTCGGAAGGTGGTTCATTCTGGAACTTCGGCAGCCTCTTTGCCACTATGTGTGGTCTCGTTTCGTGGTCCTGTTTCGTGGTCAGGGGGCCCACCTGCTCTCAGGAGGACCTTTTTCTTTCTTGTGTTTGTTTTCTCTCCAGCAGCCTGTGGACAGGTCCCTCTGTCTGTCCATCTGGTAGCCATTCCCCTTGGTGGTGGCTTGAGAAAGGAATTATTTCCCCTTCTTTCTTTAGCAATCTCTGCCTCCTCTGACAGCGAGTTACCCTTATCACCTCTTAAAACGCTTACCACATTGGGCCTTCTGGTACCTTGGGGACTCGTTAGGTCCCAAAGTGTGCAACTGTGTCTTCTCTTCCAGACTGACTCTTATGCCTGTCTTCCCCCCACCTTGCTTGAAATACCCTGCATAGACCTTGAGCTCCGGTACCCCACTTCTGCGTCCTGTGCAGAATGAAGGGTTCAGCCTGGCTAGACCAAGAGGAAAGTAACCAGACAGTAATTGACTGAAAGTCAGAATTTCACTCCCCCCCGCCCCACCCCGCCCAGGCCCATCTTCTGAGATGTCTTGAGGTCTTTTGGCCTAACTCTGGTAGGCGATTTGAAGATGGTAGGGAATGGAAGACTGTAACCGGTGGCTTTTCTCTGTCCTGCCCTGTCCCGTTCCGCCCTGTCCCATAGCCGATTCTAAACCATCACTCAGAGGCTTATATTCATTCTAAATGTTTGGCCAATGGCTCCAGCTTATTACTAGCTAGCTCTTACATTTAAATCAACTCATTTCCATGAATCTATGCATCACCACATGTCCTGTGGCTTACCAGTTCTCTGGCATTCTTGTTCCTTGGGCAGCTGGGTCGAGTCCCTTGACTCTGCCCACCTTCATCTCTGTCTTCAGTTTGAACATATCACCTAACCTTATTCCGCCTGGCTATTGGCCAAAACAGCTTTATTTATCAACCAATGAGAGCAACACATATTCACAGTATACAGAAAGACCATCCCACAGCAGAAGACAGAAAATTCCTGGCAAGATTAGGTGCCTGAGAACATCTCTATGCTGCTCTGGCCTTATATCCTGAAGGACCCAGTGTCTGTCTCCTCCAAGAAGCAGAGAAATTATGGATTGGTGGTAGACTAAGTAGATGGGGGCTCCAGAGGCCTCCATTTGAGCATCTCAGCACACTTCATCATGCATGGGTGTGTTCTGTTGGGAAGAGTGAGTGTCTGAAAGGGTAGATGTGCCTTCCCTGAAGATGGTGGTCAAATTTACATCACTGTTCAAGTTCACGACTGATTACCTTGTCAAAATGAAGCCAAGACCCTCTTCTGGAAGCTTACAGCTCTTCCCATGACCACACACACACACACACACACACACACACACACACACACACACTCACATACTCACACACTTTTAATTGGTTAGTTGCTAACCGTGAATGGATACAGTTAGTGGATACAGCCATATCTAAGGCTAGCTAGTCTACTGTGTGACCGGGAGTGTGCACTGTATAATGGAGGCCTTGGTGTGGATTCTATTCTTTTCATTTACTAACTATGTGTTCTAATCTAGTCTCTTGGCTTTCCTAACTGTAAAATAGTCATGTGACAGCCTTTTAAGGCTGCTCTGAGGATTACAAGAGTGTCACAGTAAACTGGCCATAGTCCTCCATGTCTATTATTAGATTTATCATCTCTGCACTAAGCGTCTTACAGGGCTAAGCCTTGTTTTTTTTTATTATTATTTTTAGTTTTTATTTTATTTTAAGTTTACCATCTCGTGGTTTTTTTGTTGTTTGTGTTTTGTTTTTTGAGATAGGATCTATCTCTATAGCCTGGGTTGGCCTGAACTCACAACCCTCCTGCCTCAGCCCTCCAAGAGGTGCTATTGCAGTCATATACTGGTTCGGCTATATAGCTTACTTGTGAGCTGGCTGTTTCTTCCCCAGGCCCTGCATGTTGAGCTGAGGAGAAACTGTGATCTCCTGACCACGCACATCCATTTCCCTCCTGAGACGCTGTCCTCAGAACTCTTCTCCCTGGTTAGCTCCGTGCCTTGCTCTTCTCTAGGGTAAGTCAGCCTCCAGGTCCTGTCAGTGTGTCTCTGGGCAGTGTCCTCCTAGGGCTGAGGGACAGTCTGGCTGGGAGGTCTTGCTCCTTATCGTGGATGACCTCATGGTGAACCTTCCCGAGGCAGCGGGAGAAATGTAAAACATTCAGACAAGTTGTTATTTGTCGCTCTTCTTGCCCCCCCTAAAATGTTAATGGAATTTCACTCACTCTCTAAAACACGAAGCTCAGTCAAAACCCTTTTTGTCTGTAGACTTCGAAGGAACGTTTAATTTGGCTCGGGAGCTGTGCTGAAGAAACCACTCAGGAGGCCAGATGGGGTGGGTGTCTGTGGTGGGTCAGCTCCCCGTGTGGGACAAGGTTTCACACAGGAGACTGGGGGGAGTCAGTGTGGTCTGAGGTCCACGGTGATCCTAGGCTTATGTCTACAGCTGCCCCAGGCCAGGCTCTCTCTTGGCTCCCGTGGACACCCCAGCAGAGCTGTGCCCCAAGGACAGCTAGTCTTTCTTGTTTGGAAATTGGCCCGATGGTTTCCACGGTAACAGTACAAACACCCCCCCCCTCCCATCCCTAATCTTCTCTAAGAGGCTTTCTGGCTTGGATAGCAAGACTTGGGATGAGTAGGTAGCCTCTTCGGAAAGGCAGACTCATTTACATACTTGTTCACAGGGAACCAGATCACACATGGGATGTAAACAGTGAAGCTGAAGGCTGGATGTGAGGGTGTTGGGGCTGTTGTTGGCTGTGCTGGGGGAGAAGGAATGCTGAGTCAGTCGATGGCCACAGATTCTGATGAGTGTTGCGAATTACCGGTTTGGCACGGGACCTGAAGTGGCTTTGTACCAAATTGTTGGTGGAAGAAAGAAAGAAAGGAAAAAAAATGCTGGCACCAGGAGAGTGCCTCAGACAAGAGTGACAGGGCCTGGGAGCTGCTTCCCGGAGACCGCAGGGCATAGAGAGTGTTAAGATGTCTTCCTGAGGGTGGTGGCGGTGGTGGCGCCGAGTAGCTGTTCCCTAAAGTGGGAAGGACGGCCATTCTTCAGCCTCCCCCCCCTCCCCCGCCCCCCCCCCCCCCCCCGTTACTACTGCTCTGTCCACAGATAGAAGCGAGAGAGGTCTGTAAGGACGCGGTTATCTGCTGAGTAAGAGAATTGGAGCAAAGACGTGTTTGTTTTTCCAGTTATTCCTGAAGGACAGAATTGAGTAGACGGGATGATGGTTGCCTTTTGTGTGGAGACTCAAGGAGAAGGAAGGGGCCGCGGCAACCACGCAGGTTGATTAGTGTAGACGTTGGAATTTATCTTTGGACATTGACCATTGTCCCCTGGTACTTGATTTCTTTCTTTCTTCATGGGAACGAAGGGAGAGGGGTAGCCAGCTCTCTGGTCATCAGTTATTTATCTCAGAAGACCCCCCCCCCCAGCTGCTTTGGGATTTGAGCAAGTGAATAGCTGATGTCTGTAATCCAGGCCTGGAGGTTCGTGGAAGAGGATTGCTGGGGTAGACAACTGGGTAGGGTGCTCTGGGGTGGGGGTGGGGGTGGGGGTGGGGGGAGCATGGGAAGAGCTTGCTTCTCACAGCTGCAGACGGCCTTCCACGTGTGGGTGGGGCGTAATCCCTTCCATCCCGGCTTTGGTTAGCTTGATAACCTCTTTAGCAGTGTTGTCCATGGCTTTAACAGGGGTCACACTTGGCTGAGAGCTGCCCAAGGTCCTTTGTCATTCATCATCAGTGAGGTAGCATCTTGGCTTCTAAGGATGTCTTCATCCTAATTGCACCCACTGTCCTAGGAAGGGGAGCTAGGGAACCATATTAATTCAGAAGCTGGTCGGAATGTCTCGGCACACCCAAAGGGGAATCCAGAGGAGAAATGGGGTAGGTGGATGATTGAGACAGAGAGAGAGAGAGAGAGAGAGAGAGAGAGAGAGAGAGAGAGAGAGAGAGGTGGAGGTGACCAAGGGCTTCATAGCTGCTTTGGAAAATCATCCCATACATTTGCAAACCGCAGGAAGTCAGACAAGAAGAACCAGCTGGATTCTTTTCATCACCTTCACTTGTCTGTTATCTTAAGTGAATCCACTACACGTTGAGAGTGTCTAGAGACAGAGGAGGTGAACTGCTGTTGGGTCTGGAGGGCTCTGCATTTTAGATCGGCTCTGACTGGTTGTGGAACTTTGTATACATTTATCAGGCAGTGTGTGTGTGTGTGTGTGTGTGTGTGTGTGTGTGTGTGTGTGTGTGTTCTGTTGGCGGGGATGGGAGAGTGAGGTGGACAGGGACTAGGTTGTCTATGTTCTAAGACTCACAGGCCACGGCATGCTCATGTCTCACACGCAAACTGAAGATGGCGATTGCTCTCAGGAGCGGTACACTCTCCCCTGCCCAGCCTCCCCCGAGGGTTATCATGCTGGCTTGACTAACACAAACTCCCATCTGGACACAGTCCAAACGCCAGAGGTGCCCTCCGATTAGTGTCAGTCTGGGGAATGTTTCCATGATTGAAAGGTCAGTGTCGGCTGGAAGTGCCCAGAGTGGGTGTCTGCTCCCCACCCTGTGTCAGCTGCGTGAGCAGAACCTTCCATTATCTCACTGGCCAAGGAACTGGGTGGAGAGGGAGGGGAAGGGTTGTAGATTGAGGGGGGACTTGCTTAGTTTTATTTGTCATCTTTTTTTTTTTTTTTTTTTTTTTTTTTGCTTTCCACATAAGGTCAGAATGTGATTTTTTTTTCCCCACTTGGAAGAGATTCCAAGTAATTGAAGATAGAGGCCCTGCTGGTGCATGACTGATAGCCTTCAATCCTCCTTCAGATCTGCCATGTGCTCATGCCTCTTGTGATTTTTTTCCTTAGGGGTGAGTGTCACCTCCACTATGGAAAGGAATATGATCAATAATGCGGCGATGGGCCAGGCGTCCACGGTTTCCCCTATTTGCAGGTCATTTTAAGTATCGTTTCTACACTTTAGACGGGCTTTCATGTTTAATTTCATGCATGTAGAGCCGTGCGAGACTTTCCTCTAGGTAGCAATGAAAATTAAATGCAATTGAGTTTGATGTGTACCTTATTGATTCCAGACTCATTTCAGTAGACTGTGACACTTCAGTGACCTGCAGATTCTGCACATTAGAGTTCACGTTTTATACAAACTCCATGTACGCCCAAGACACGGAGTTGCAGGCAAGATCCACCTTCCAACAAAAGATACAGGCCCTGTCAGAGGCTAAAGATGCTAATGAGGATGCTTTACAAGTGGTATTTATGGTCACCCCTCAGGAGATAAGACTCATGAACAAGTTCATGGAAATTGCACCCCAAATAGAGTAATAATTTTCTAAATTCCAAACTCTCCCTTTCATTTTCTGCATGTCACATCTTGTCCCATGTGTGGCCACAACTCCATTTCAAAGGGATGAGGTCGGAGAGGGAAAGGTTGCCTGGGAACGAACGGACTTGAGAAATGCTGTGTAGTGAACATGCTCGGTGTTTTTGACTGATAGCGCCCTGTCAAGCGCAGAGTCTCCTTCCTCTGTGTGACATTTTCTCTGGTTCCTGGCTCCTCCAGTGTCAGTGTCTTCGGAGAATCCTAGTTGAGCAACAACGGTTGGTAATCGGAGCAAGGCAGGCTGGGCGGATCTGGCTTCTCATGGCGTGAGGGTGTCGTGGCAATCCACTCTCTTCTGCAATGTGGCAAAGTTACGAACCACAGGCTTTGTTCAGCCCAAAGCGGGAGAAGGGGAATGTTTACTGGAGGTCACGTCCTTCTGAGGCAGGGGGAGAAAAGATCTTCTGCCAGCTGGGTAGGCAGCAGAGGAGAGCCACTTGTAAAATGACACTTGGGTATTGGTCTCTAGCCAGGGTTCTCAACCTTGGCTGTGGCAATAGAACCACCTGGAGAGCTTTTATGATCCTGATGTCCCGGGCCTCTTTAGTTACATCAGCGTCTTTGGGGTAGAGTGGAGCAATCCCAGCCCAAGGTAGATTTTTTTTTTTTTTTTTTTTTTTTTTTTTTTTTTTTTTAAAGCTCCCCAGGTGATTCTGACAGATATCCGGCTTCCAGGCTTGGGAATCCTCTGATGTAGGATCACCTGAGTCCAAGTGAGGTCTGAGGACCAGAAGCAGAGGTCTCACCAGAGACTTGTTAAATGGCAGACTCTAGGGCCCCACCCTGGACTTATCCAGTCACCATCTGCATTTTAGCAGGATCCCTGGGAGATCAGAAGCATATTAAAGTTCGAGGAGCTGCGCCTCTCAAACTTTGTGGCATATTAAAATCACCTGGAAAGCTTTAAAAGCCCCCAAATGCCCAGGCCACAATCTCATACCAATGAATTCAGGATTGCTGAGGGTAATGCAAGCATCCATTATATATATATGTTTTCAGGTGACTCCAATGTGTGTAGATACCCAGCGCAGGCTCCATATTAGAATTACCTGGGGACCCTTTAAATAGCCTGACACTTGAGCCCTGCTCTTAGAAAGTCTGGTTTAATTGGTCTGGGATAGGAGCAACAAGATTTCTCGATGATTTGAATACGCTGCCAGCATTTGCCTCTGTTGAGAATGTTGGTTTAACTTCATTAAAGGACCATGGCTTAAAAAACGTTACCACAAGCCTACAGACCTGGCCTTGGGGCTTTGATATTCAATCTTCTTATAGGGTGATTGCAGCAACATTTATATTTTTATATGAATTCAAATATTTGTGTATGCCTTTAGTTCTCTCAAACAAAAGAGAAAAAAAATTTTTTTTTTTTTTGGAAAAATTTAACCTTGGAGCCTGAGCGATGGCTCAGTGATTAAAGTCATTGGTTGTTCTTCCTGAGGTCCTGAGTTCAATTCCCAGCACCCACACGGCGGCTCACAGCGGGCTCTAACTATAATTTCATGTAATTCTTACATGGGATCCGATGTCCTCTTCTGCTGTGCAGGTGCAAATGCAGAGAAAGCACCCGTAGACAGAGAATGCATGAGCAAATCAATCTTAAAAACAAGAAAAAAGAAGACTTTAAGCTGGCCGCGGCTGATTTAAGGGACGAAGTGCTAGACTACCTCTGGGCCTCAGGAGCTCTGGGCAGCTAAGGAGTCGAGAAAAATGGGAGCAAGAATGTTCAGGATGGCGAGCTCAGACGGAGAGGAGGGAAGACCCCCCGCCCCCAGGGATGAGCAGATTGTAAAATTCTGATTCTTTCTGCTTCCAGGAGGATCATAGAAGAAGTGGTTCTAAAGTCGGGTTGCTAGTTTAGCAAATAATCGACAAATAGTCTAGTTAAATAGGAATTTTAGCTAAATAGTAAATACTATATATTTGTATAAATATATATATATATCATTATATATATTGGCCCAAGTGTGACATACTTATACCAGAGAATTATTCACAATTTTACTGTAACAGTGTACCCTGATGTTTATCTCCTAATTGTCTTCTACAGCAAGCTTGGAATTTTTAGTCTTGGAAAATCCACTTGTGGGGAGGGCTTTCTCCAGACCTTCCTTGGCTCTTGCCACCTGAGGTGAGGTCCATGCATTTGTGAGGAGCTTTGTCCCCAGGAGATCTGCCACCCTGAGTCCTCCAGCATGAGTGCAGATGTGCGTCCACAGCTGTGCTTTGTGGACAATGTCCTTGCATGTCACTCTGACAGGCTCTTGGCAATCCTTGGGGCTGAGGTTCCAGAGACTTCCTCAGAAGTGCCCTCTTCTTCCAGCTGTTGCTTGCTCAGTTCAGGCTGAAAGAAGGAGCCTAATGGACTAGAGCTGATCATGTGGAATGATACCAGATCAGACATGTGGAGGACATAAGGGTAGACAGGAGAGCTCTCTTCGCCAATTACAGCTTTGGCATTTCCCTGAAGTGTGGCCCTGTGTCTGAGTCCTGCACGTCTGGCTGACTTTTGGCAGAGGTTGAGGCACTGAAATGTGTTCTGAGTAAAAAGAGTGGTCTCCTCTTCCACTTGGCTTGGAACAGCTCATCCCCGGATGGACTCCCAGTGGGAAGGGGATGGAGAAGGGGAGTAAGAAAGAGAGAGACTGCTAGCAAAGAAATACAGATATCCCCAGAGAGTTGTACATGATGAGCTCTCTCTCTCTCCATCCACCATCCATCCATCCATCCATCCATCCATCCATCCATCCATCCATCCATCCATCCATCCATCCACTCATCCATCCATCCATCCATCCATCCATCCATCCACTCATCCATCCATCCATCCATCCATCCACCCACCCATCCATCCATCCATCCATCCATCCATCCATCCATCCATCCATCCATCCACCCACCCATCCATCCATCCATCCATCCATCCATCCACCCACCCACCCACCCATCCACCCATCCATCCACCCATCTATCCATCATCTATCTGCATCCTGCCAATTACATAGCTTGGGATGTTCTGCAAGATACTGGTTGACCAGAAACTGTCCCTGGACTCATTCTTCTAACCTATCCTCAAACATCCTGGACTGGTGCTGGTCTGTTGCCTAAAGCAGTAGCTCTCAGCCAATGCACCTCATGAGAAGGAGGGTACAAGATGCTGGAGTTCAGGCTGCCCAGGCTCAGATGCCACAGCTTGTTTCCTCTGGGTGCTTTAGTAGTCCTGTGTGCGGCTCATGGGTGTTTCAGACCCCGCAGGCATGGTTGAGACCTCCTTGCTTAGACTCTCTCCAACTGGAGTCGCTTCTCTCTTTACACCACCGACTTCCCAGAGTGATAAATCACTACAGTTTAAATGAAGGTCACAGGCTTGGTTTTTGTGTTTCTTCTGGGATTCAAGCCTGGAGGGAGGCAGGCTCTTCCGTATCCTTCTTTGTCTTGGAGTCGTCCCTCAGCCCTTGCCTGGTGGGTTTCATTGTGGAGTGCTGGTCTTTCCAGAACAACTCTCCTAAGCACCCTCAATTCGGTGCGGAAGAAACTTCAATATTTCATGGATAATTAAAATGATAAATGGGCTTTTTGGCTCCCTGGCCATTTAGTTGAGAGCAGGAACAGCCAGGGGCTCTGGAAGATTGGGAGAGAAGCCAGACACAGGGAGGGAACAACTTCAGCCCAGGGTGGCCTTCTACACTCTGACTTGCAAGGACCCTGCAGCCAATAGTCCTCATTCAGATAACACTGAGGCCCAGGCCACTGGACTGCGCCGAACATCCAGTAGAGCCGGGTCTGGGCCTTGCTGGCTCTTTGGGGGTTCTGCTTGTCAATTTTTGGCCAGAATCTGACCATTAGCATCTGGCCTGTTGTCTTAGAGTTTGGGAAACCTGAATACTAGAGCAAGAGTTGGCCTGGCTTCCCCAGGCCACAACCCACGTTGGAATCTAAAATGGAAACCAGTTCAGTCACATATATTGTGGACTGTTATAAAGGTTGCATGCCAGGTCCTGAGAGCCATGGGGGATGGGTTTGGGTCAGAAAATTTACCTCTATGAGTAAAGCTGTCTTCTCCAGTCCTAGGAGAGGATAGCTCTACTCACAGGGGTCCCTTCTCCAGAGGACACACATATCCCGGTGGGGCATGGGCTGGGGCTAGATATTGGCTAGCTGTCTACTCACCTTTGGGCCAGGTCAGTGTTGTCCAAGGGCCACAAGATGTTGCTGTGGCCAGTGCCCAGGAGACCCCAGAGTGAATCTGTGTGGGGTTGGGATGAGCCAGAGGTCTGAACACCTGCGCCTATGGTACAGGGTGGAAGCCGCTCAGCTCAAAGGTGAGGCAGGCCTGGGTGACTGGGAAAGGAGCAGGCGCCAGCTCTTGGTCCAGCCTCTACTCTTTAGCATTCCTTGGCCTGTCTCCTCCCACTCCGGCATTCCTCATGTTCTGGGACAATATCTAAATTGGGCACTTGGACGAGACATTCCCTAGGAGCTGCCAACCTTCTCGGTCCAGGGTGGTCACAGGACTGCTTGGCTACACATTTCCTGCTCTTGGTTTGGCTCCCGTTCTAATGCCCACGATGCCCGATGCCAACGCCTCACCCTGTGCTGAAGGCTTCTTTTACTGGGCTCCATCCAGGCACCATTTGGAGTGGTGGAGGTGGGTCTGCCTGTGCATCTGCGCGCGCACATGCACATCTGTATCTACACATCCTCCTTGAACATTTAACTAAATATTTATTGGCCCCAAGTGAGGCACAAATTCCACAGTCCGTTCCAACCTTGAACTTATGATTGGAGAAAAGTGCCCGAGTATAATTTGCCAAATGTGTATAATTCTCCCCGCCCTTCAGGCCCAGTATACTCCCCTTGAGAAGTCTCCTGTGGAGACCTCAGCCCTGTGTCTCCTGCCTTCTCTAGACTTCTCCAGCGGCGTGTGCTCTGTGCGGCCTATTCTGAGCTCTGTTGCTTCTGCACAGGTTCTGAAGTATTTGCCTGCCGTCTCCTGGGGAACCAAAACCAAAGTAACAGAGGTGTCTAGACGCTGGTTCAATGCTTGACTCCCGCACACCGGCAACACTGAGCTGGCTAATTTCTCTGAGACACAGTGTCTCTCCATCTGGTGGTGGTGGGTTTGTCCTTGCACACAGCAGGCCAAGCTCCTCACGTTCCCGTTCCTGTTCCCGCTCTTTTCTCCTCCGGGTTGCTGGAACAGGGCTGGGCTTGTGGTGGGTAGTCAAAAAAAAAAAAAAGGTGGTGGTGACTGATTAATGATTATGGAGCCTGCAATTATTGGGATGAAGTCCCTAAACAGAGAACCAGCCCTAAGCAAACCCATTAATTAGGGGCCTGTTTGCAGTCTTTTTGTCCTGGCCTGTCATGTGTTAGCTCAGGGGGGACTTTGTAACCCCCAGTGCCCACCCTCCTAGAGGTCATTCTGGAAGAATAATGGCCAAGGAGAAGCTCAGGGCTGAGGTGTGCAATTCCCACCTACTTGTGACCTTCACGCCCACCCCAGTTCTGGTCCAATAAACAAGTTAACAGGTGACAAACACAGCCTTAATAAAGGAGCCCACTGGCTTTAGGACAGCAGTAAGCCTAGGCTAATGGGCTTTTACTAGGGAGTAGGGACTCCCTGAGGGAAGGACTGCTGACCTGGAGTGACCTCTCAGGCTAGGAAAAGACCAGCTCCTCGCTACTTTTTTTTTTTTTTTTCTTTTAAAGCTTTGGAGTATATTAAAAACAAAAAGAAGGAGAAATATAAACAACAACCCCCTCCCCCAACAATCCCCTGAAACTTTCAAAATAGAGCATTATAAATCTTAAATAAAGAAATATTTATTTATTTATAAATAAAACTTAAATATTTGTAGTTTCCAAATCACAAAGTTCAGTCCCTAGATGTAAGAAGATTGTAGCACTTTTACAATAATTTCAGGACTCAGAAAAATCTGAATTGTTCCTTGCCATCAGTGGTAAGATAAACTATGGGATATAAATTGAAAGCAGCATGATGGATGTCTTTTCATCCTGGGTTAATGGTCACCCTGCTTCACTGAGATGGTCCATGGGGGCAGCTCAGGGCTTGGTGTCTACTGGACCTCACTGAAGTCTTGTCAGAATTAAGTTGGTTCCTAGTGACAGAGACGTGGAGGTAACCTCATCTTACCGGAAAGAAAAATTCATTAGCAAGCCACAGGCCCATGCTCATGGCTTCCTTCAAAGGTGTGGGGCTCTTGGCTAATGGGTGTCCATGTCAAGCCCAGGCGACAGCACCCTGTGTGTTATGTGCACCCACCCTGGGCTCTGCCTTAGACACAGCCAGCCTGTCTTCATTCACTCTCTTTCTTGCTGGCTATCATTTGCCCTATGAGCTGGGGCTATGTTTCCCCTTTCCAGCTCTGCGGCCTCAGTATCTACAGGGAAGTGCTTCACACCTATGCGGACATAAATGGAATCAACTCCTGGGCTCTTCTCCATTTCAGAGAACAACATATGATAGTATGATCATATCTGCTCCTTTGTCATCGTCGTCCGGTACAGGCTGTGAGACGGGAGCGTCTTGGTGTGGCTGACTCAAAGAAAGCAGTGACTGAAGTCTCCAGTTGGATGAGTGCTCACTCCATTGCCTCTGTTGACCGAGTCTAGTCCAATAGGACAGCCCTCCTCCCAGCCCCAGGTCAGTATGCTTGGTGGTTTTGCTTCTTGATGACTACTTTCCTGTTTTACAAATCTCTGTCCCTAGAAGCTGATTTTTTTTTTTTTTTTTTCTTGTATCAGGGCACATCTGGTTGTTGCTTAGTTAGAAAGTCTTAAAACAGCATGAAATTGTTAGCACGTTACTCGGGCCTGCCAAGCTGTTCCTGAGACTCGGGCTTTGGTGGATTTAGTTTTCTGTTTGTTTTCTGTTTTCATGCAGTTTAGAAAATTGGTCTGTGACAACCTAAGGGGAAATGAGCCTGCCTCAGGCTCCACCGAGGAGAGGCGCGTGTGTGTGAATTGAGCTCTGAGGGGGGAGGGCACTCAGAGCACCTGGCTGCTAGCTTCCAGGCTTGCGTTTCCTTGCCTTGGGTTTTGGATTGACACTCAGGCTAATTTGGTGCGTGTGGGGAGTAGGAATGCCCAAAGTTAGTGGGGAGGGCTGGGGAGAGACTGGCTGCATGTAAGTCCTCACAGGGAAACTTGCGTGGACCAGCCTACTGTCTTTGAGTTCCAGAGGAGACAGACATGCTTCCCCTAGATGCCTGGGGTTGGGAATAAGGGACCCCCCTTTGCTATGCATTTAATTTCTCTGCTATCTTGGGGTGTGGGCACTGCCAAGAAATCAACTTTCCCCACATGGCTCCAATATGCCATCTCCGCTCCCTGTTCTCAGTAGCTCTTGCCTCTTGGCAGATTTCCTTTCTGGAAAGAATTGCATGTAGGGAAAGTCTAGGCTATGATGTTTCTCTTTGGGTGGTAGCTGCTTCCCTGGCTGCGTGTGTGAGTCCAGCCAGCACTGCTTCTGGATGGTGACACTCAGCACTGGGCAAAGCAGGTTGCAAATGTCTCTAGTGCCCCAGGTAACACCCAATTAGACTCCAGGCAGCAGGGATAGGATTCCGAAACAGCTCTTTGCTCAAAATGCCAACGGCAGCATCCTTCCCTCCGACACTTAGGATGCCCCACACCTTCTCTCAGGTGCTTTGTGTTGTTCCATCTTTGATTGCTATTTGAAGATCTCTCCTCTTGTTCTCCTCAGTCTTTTTAGCTTTCCATCTCTCCAAAGAGTCTAGATCTTCGTGAGCAGGACCTTCGTGATCCAGAACAAAAGGTTCTAGATCTGAACCATCTGTACCGGTGCTCAGCATCCTGACTGTGCTGCTCTTATAGCTCATGCTTGCGGCTCCGAAGGATGGACAGTCCACCTCCTTCTCACCTTGGTGCTTGAGGTGACTGCACCCTGAGCATCTACAGTCTCTAAAAGAGCCTTGTCTGCAGAACCTGTGATTTAGATGTGATGACTTGCCCATGCACCGTATTGACTGACAGTGGGTGACGGAGTCATAAAGAGACATCTGCCGATGTAACTGTCTCCTCGTTCCTCTTAGACCAGCATCTGTGAACTCAGGAAGGGCGAGGATTAGAACATGTTGGCTCAAGCTTTGCCGCGCTCACTGTCTGCAACCTAACCCCTCTGCTCTCGCTTCCTTGCTCTGTCGAAGCCTGAAGGGATGGCATGGTGTCAAACTGATCAAGTTCAGTTCCCTTTGTCTCCATTGCTGTTTTTGTTAAAGATATTGAAATGGTCTTTAATTTTGAAGAAAGGGCAGGGAGAGAATGAAAAAAGGGAGCATTGAGAGAACTTAGGGATTTCAACTCTTTCAGCTTGGCAGGGCTTAGAAACCCACAGTGGTGCCCCTCTTTAACCCATCCACATCCCAGGAGCCTAGACAATGCGGCTCTCTATAGGTCCTTAGGGCATCCCTGTCTCCTCGTCACCAGGAAGAGGTCAAGGCAGTGTGTCTGTCCTGCTCATAGCCTACACTGGGGCTCTAGGGACTCATAACAGGGTTTCTGGAGCCTGCTGATTTCCAGAAACCGTAATCAGATTCTTGTATGTGTTTTTGTTTTTTCCTGGAGAATGGATTCGTTGATTTAATTAGATTCATAGAGAGGTCAGTGACTTCATTCTAAAGAGCACTGAAAGTGAAGTCCATATGAGACCACTTTAAAAAAAAAAAACACCAAAAAACCAGGGTCTCACTCTGTAGCCTTGGCTGACCTGGAACTTGCTACATAGACCAGGCTGGCTTTGAACACACAGATCTGCCTGTGTGTCTCTCCAACCGCCCCCTCCCCGCAATGCTAAGGTTAAGGTATTCACTATCATGTTCTAAGAAAACTCTGTTTTAAAAGCAAGTGCTAGGACAATTCTTACCTCCTCTGAAGGGATGGGCCTGCTCTTCGCCCTGTCATTAATTTTTAAGATTCCCGATACCATTAGGACATTTTTCCGTTTCCCATTTCCACTCAACAGTTATTCAACCTGAATTGTCTAGTTTTGTGTGAAGGACAAAGGAAGCGATGAATGGATTAACTTATCACTCCTCTCCTTCCCCCGTGACTACTGAAACACCTAACTCATGGCTGTTTCAGCTACAATAAGATTGAACATAGAGGGACAGGCAAAGAGGAATAGAGATAACCTTAAAATCTTCACTACTGAGAGTGAGTCCCCACATTAGAGGGACCAGTGCTCTTGGTGGTCAAAACTTCCTGGTTCTGTGTCTGTCAAAGGCCTCGGCCTAGGAGGAAGCAAGCCCCTTATAAGATCCAGTGGCCTCCAGCCCGTGGCCTATGGTGACTTCTCCAGGCAGGACACAGTTAATAGATAAAGATTCACAGTCTGCACATGTCAGCGAATTAGAAAGACCCCAGTGAGCAGCTTTGCTATTCTTCTGTCACCAAAAGGTGAGTCACCATGAAATCATTCTCTACCAGACCCTGAGGGTTTCTCTCCTCCACTGAGTGGCTTAGAAGACAGCCTGTCACTACAGGGCAGAGGCCCCTGGCTTTAGAAACAGCTGTGCCTCTCAGCCTTGTGGGCCCCATGAATTCATCTGAATAATTCCTGGGAGGCTGGTGTTGTCTTAACGAGGAGGGGGAGGGGATAAAAAGAGGTGGTGACACACAGAAATACTGCTGCCTTTGCTGAAAGGCTCGCCCCGAGTGCAGGGGGTGTGTGTGCGCTTCCTGAACCCTAAGTTAGATAAGTTAGGGCACTTCTTATCTCTTTCCTAGCTCTTCCAGAAACTTGTGTATTTTCTCATGTGGCACTTAGGATATGACAGGCCTTGTGGAAGGGAGGGCACAGAAGTTATTGACCTGACTTGTCCTTATATAGGCTTTAAGCTGGTCTTTCCCAGGCTAACACTTGGTCCAGCCCAACTCACCAAGATAACGTTGGGTACAAGGTGCGCTTAGAGAGGTTCCTGATGCCCAGCACTGGTGGGCTTTAGAAAGCATCCTTAGAGTATAGGTGATGTCCGAGCCCTGCTGTGTTCTGTCTTTCGCCTCTAATTTGCCAGTACGGAATGGGCCAGAACTCTACCAGCCATCTTGGAAGAGAAGATAAGGCCTGTGCTCTGTGAGGGCAGGGTGGAGCGCCAGACAGAGAGCAGAGGATCTTGACCGGTTAGCATTGCCTGTTTCTGACATTTTTGTGATTCAGAAAGGAGTAAACTCCTGACTATGTACATCACCATTAGCCTGGGGTTTTCTGCCACACAGGATCTAACTTATTTCGTGGTCGTACTTTGGGGTTCAGGGTCAGACTACCTGGACTAAATTCCCACTACTGTCATTTTTATAGACAATAATTTGGCCGAATCTTTTTTTTTTCAAGGTAGCGTTTCTCTGTGTAGTTTTGGTGCCAGTCCTGGATCTCACTCTGTAGACCAGGCTGGCCTCAAATTCACAGAGATCCACCTGCCCCTCCCTCCCAAGTGCTGGCATTAAAGGCATTCGCCACCACTGCCCAGCCTTTGGCCAAATCTTATAACCTCTAAAATCTTTCAGTTTTCTTGACTGAAATACAGACCAGTATTGTGCTCACATATGTGTTGCATATACAATACTATGTATAACACATGTAAATATTATGTGTTATACATAGTATTGTAAACATTAAGTGTATAACACAGGAACTGGCCACACAGCTCTGTGGGTGAAGGTGCTTATCACTCAAACCTGGTGGGTGACTTGAATTCAGTCCCTTGGATCTATATAAATGTGGAAAGAGAGAACTGATTCCATAAAGTCCTCTGACCACCACACGTGTGGTGTGGTACACACACACACACACACACACACACACACACACACACACACAAACAAACAAAGATACTTGATATGTGCTCAGCACTCAATAAAAACATTTGCTGTTATTGTTACCAGCATCCTGATTATCCTGTGGCATCAACAACCTTAGAGCACTCAGCAACCACTTGGGGTGACTAGAAGTCACGAGTTCAGAGCCTGAAGCCTGTATCAACTCATACATTCAGAGAAGGACCTACCTTTTCTTTACATCCCGAAAACAGAGCTGGCAACATTAAGCTTATTGGGAAGACCAAATGGGGGAAAATCCAGGCGGGCAGTCCTTACAATGGATTCCCCCAGCATCCACCGCACTCAGGCTTGTTCTGTCGGCTTTCACGCTGTGGAGATAAAGGGAACCATGGAGACCACTTCCCCACCCAGCTTGGATGGAAGTACAAGCTGACACCAGCAGTTTGGTAGCTACAGTAGACAGAGCTGGTCACCCATGGTGACCATTGGTGGAGTCCAGGCAGTGGTGTGACCTGCACCGTGAAGACTCGAACCTGTAGGCCAGATGGACCTGGCCAGATCTCAGTTCTCAGGCTTGACAGGGTCAAGG
Source organism: Peromyscus maniculatus bairdii (assembly GCF_049852395.1). Lineage (NCBI taxonomy): Eukaryota > Metazoa > Chordata > Mammalia > Rodentia > Cricetidae > Peromyscus > Peromyscus maniculatus. Next base: position 51,617,423 of record NC_134873.1, on the reverse strand, counting down.
GTGAAAAACAGGACACTGAGGAGTCAGGGAAAGTGAGTGTTGTTTAAACAGCCGGCGTGCCGGGGGTCTTAGTGAGAGGAAGCAGAGAATGTGGGTTTTCCAGACTGAACTCTGCAATTACCAGGGGAGAGGCCACAGGCACACAGTAATAGCAATCGCAAGCTCTGCGAAGACTGTAATCGTCATCTTAAAGAGCTGTTTGCAAGGCTCTAACTAAAGGAGATAATTGATAGAGCGTGAGGCACACAGGGTGGGCCCCTTTCCCCAACCACATCCTCACGGGCAAATCCTTGCCGTCTCATGAGTTTTCTGCTCTTGTGTATGCAGTGGATTTGATTTCCAGCTGCAGGTACCTGAGCCTTAAAGGGGCCTTGGTGGTGCTAGGTGGTTTTATAGGGTAAGTTATGAGCTCTCTCTCTCTCTCTCTCTGAATAATGTGAATAATGTTGCTTGAGTGTCCTGCACACACAGCCTGCTCTTCAAGCCTCCTTTCCTGACACATTTAGAAACTTCAACTGGCCACAGATGCACAGAACAAATCAGTTCTGTACTCCCTTCTTGACTGACTCTTCAACAAACACAACATCTCACTCCCAGGTATAAAGCATGCTAATGCTTCCCTTGGAATTTGCCTCCCTGGCCCATTCTCCTCCCCTTCTTCTTCCTTCTCCTTGTTCTTTTGAAACAGTGTATCCTGTAGTCCAGATTGACTTTGAACTTGCATCATAACCAAGGATGGCCTTGAACTTCTAATTCTTCTGCCTGCGACTCCCTAGTTCCAGGCATGGGACACCTAGTCTGGCTTATGAGGGGCAGAGGATCACATGCTAGCTGAGCTGCATTTCCAGCCTCAGATTTTGTTATTCAGTAAGCAAGCCCCATTCTTTAAAAAAAAAAAATATTTTATTTTATTTTTATGTGCATTTGTGTTTTTGCCATGGGTGTCAGGGTCCCCTGAAACTGGAGTTAAAGACAGGTGTGAGCTGCCATGTGGGTGCTGGGAATTGAACTTCCTCTGGAAGAAGAGTCAGTGCTCTTAACCCTGAGCCATCTCTTTAGCCCCGCCCCATTCTTGATAATGCTTCATTGCCTTGCTTCCTGCGCCCATCTGGACACAGCCCCTGTGGCTATTACAATACACATGCCTCTGGCCTATGCTTTGCATGCTCCTCCTGTGAATACGTGTGCATGTAGAGATCCTGTACCGGAGCTTGGCTTTTGGATGTTGCATGTAACATTTCTCCACTTTTTGTAGCTTCTCCAATACTTATCACACCCACATGTCTAAACACGGACGCCTACAGATGCATGCAGCCCTCTGATGAGATAGAATTTAAGATGCAGTGAAGTCGTGCCCCAGCCGTTCACGTTTGATGGCCTGATATTTAGTTCTCCTGTGGTTTTTCTCCAACAGTTCTCATCATCGTTCCTTTCAGATCTGTACCTCTTCAGTTACTAAGTATCCCTAGGTTTCTGTAGCATAGTGTTTCTTTTTGCATTCCTCTTCCTCTTTGTTTTTCCTGAAGGAATCCTTCAGGATTTATTTCAGAGTGGGTCTGTGTTTAGTTAACTCAGTCTTTTTTTTTTTTTCTTTCTGGAAACAACTTTCCTTTGCCCCCAGTTTCAGGCCTGAGCCTGCTGAGTGGAGAAGAGCAGACCAGCTTTTCCTCCAGCACCGCTGAGACGCCATTCCTTCATCCTCAGACCGTTATCACTGCGGAGAGGAGAAGAGGGCCGATAGCCGTTGCAGAAACATTTCTTTGAAGATAATCTACGGCAACTCTGGAGTAGCTTCAGAAATACTGTTATCTCCCTTGATGTCCTGTGGTTTCACAATCATGTGTCTGGGTGTATCTTCGTCTTTAGTCTGTGTGCTCTTTTAACTCAAGGCGCAGAAGCTGTCCTCAAATCTGGAAATTCCTAGTCAGCATTGTTCATATGCCTTTCACCTCTGCTCTTCCCACAGCCCCTGTGGACCCAGAATCAGGACTGGGTCATCCCAGTTTCTCCATGTTTTAAAAATGTGCCTGTTGCCAGGAGTGATGGTACACAAACAAATATCTCTATTTTCTAGGTGTTACATTCTAGATGATTTTTTTTTTCTCTGAGACAGGGTTTCTCTATGTAGCTTGGTGCCTTTCCTGGATCTCACTCTGTAGCCCAGGCTGGCCTCGAACTCACAGAGATCTGTGAGTTCTGCCTCTGCGTGCTGGAATTAAAGGTGTGCGCCGCCGCCGCCCAGCTCTGGATGATATTTTTTACAGTTTTATTTTGTGTGTATGAATGTCTTGTCTGCATGTCTGTCTGTGTACCACATGTGTACAGTGACCACAGAAGGCCAGAAGGCATCAGATCCCCTGGAACTGGAGTTGTGGATGGTTGTGAGGCACGATGTAGGTGTTGGGAATCGAACCCCAGTCCTCTGGAGGAGCAGTCAGTGATTTTAACCTCTGAGCAATCTCTCCAGTCCCTGGATGATTTTTTTTTTTTTTAAATTCAGGTCTGGTTTTCTTTCATTACTCTGTTTGAAACAGGGACTTACTCTGTAGCGCAGGCTGGCCTCTGGCTCTAGCTCCTCCTGCCTCTGCCTGCCAAGTGCTGGGGTTATTGTTGTGACAGGTTTTTCTTCCTGGGGTGAGCAGCCGACTTCTCTGCTGTCTCCTTGACATAGGAAGCAATATCCAGATAGGGGTCATCCTTTCCCAAATGACTTCTGCCTAGTTCCAGCTCCTTATGATAAACGGAAACTATGGCCTGGATTTCTGTCTCCATGTGACACTAAAGGTCCTCCAGTGTCCCCATGATCCCCCAAAGCAGGCCTTCTTGTATTTCACTGTGCTCCTCACGCGGAAAAACTAGTGACAGAGAGTCCCCAACCGGCACACCCCGGTCAGGGCTGAGAGCAGCATTTCCAATGTGCTCAGGAGATCCCGCCATGCTGATACTGGGTCTGTGCCCAGAGTTCACCTCAGCAGAGGATTCCAGGTGCTGGTGACTCTCTCTCTCTCTCTCTCTCTCTCTCTCTCTCTCTCTCTCTCTCTCTCATTCTCTTTCAGAAAAGGGAGAGAAATCCCCTCTTTCCAGAGTCCCTTTAACCTTGGACTTCAAAGCCCATTCTCTTCCTCGATCCTGCAAGCCCTGGTTATTTCACACTTGAGGAAAACAAAGAAGGACTGTGTGAGCTATAGAAAAGCCCAGATAACAAGCTTAACTAAAGTGGCACACACACAGAAGGGCACGGAGTCAGGAAGTCTGGGACTGCGTGACGGGCCACAGTTGGCAGGACCGTGTGCTCTATGCGTTTTTCTGTGGTCACCCTTCATGTGCCACTGCACTGGTTAAAATGGCCACAAGAGCATCCAACGCCCTAGTCATATTCCCACCGCTAGAAAGCAGGGCTAGGTCAAGAAGGGTGAACCTCTAAGGACAGGTACTTCCTTTAAGTTTCAACTGCCTGTTCCACAAAAGTCTCACTGGCTGGGGCTTGGTTGCATGTTGGCTTCTGGTGGCAAAGGAGTCTGGGAAATGCAACCATTTATTTGGAGTGGCCAGGTGCCTGCTAAAAATGGGGGACTTCTGTTGTCAAGGAAGAGGGGTATTGATAAACAACAGTCTGCGTGATTGGAATTTTAAGGCATCTTCCTTAGCTGTGGATCTAACGAGGGCAGGGTGTTGATACTGTCGGGAGCACAGAGGCACTCACGTCTGTGTATCCACACACACATGTGCACACACCCAGAAAGGGAGAGCGTGCCCTTTGATAAGACTTCTTGCACAGAAGGAAGGCAGATTATCGAGTCCCTCAGGACATATTTAGGATGCCGGCATCGGGGTCTGGAGAGTTGGCTCAGCCATTGCAGGCAAGGCTCACAATCCAAAAGGAAAATGGCAGCACCTACTGCCAGAAATAACCATGAGTGACCAGTCAAGAGAGAATAAAAGATAGGACGAGGGAACCGCTGAGTAGCAAGCGCGGAGGGAAACAGGTCGGAGCCGACGTTCTGTGAGGTGCGAGAGCAAAGCCAGGCTGGAACACGGAGACATCCAGTAGCCTGCCTGGTCAAGAGTGGAGTGCACCTGAGGGTGTGCCTGCAGGGTGGGCAAGAGCCGGGTGCCAGGATTGAGAGAAGATGCTAAGCATCATGCCGCATTTCGGAACCTCTTGGACCTTTATGCCAAGATGAAGGTGAGCTAGTTAACTCAAACTGGACATCCCAGGCTGGCATGGGAAGGCAATTTGGACTTTAGATACCCTCGTTAGCTTTTATAGTGAGACTCACCACTAAGACTGAACTGTTCCCAGACCCTAGCAAACATGACGCTTGATAGCATTGTGTAATGCACACACACTGGCCATTCAGGGATATGTCGTATCAAGCAACAAGTCAGCTATTTGCACTGTCCTACAGATACTTACTTTTTTTGTGTATGTATATGTATTTAAATTTTTAACTTTTTCAGTATGAAACATCCTTTACACACACACACACACACACACACACACACACACACACACACACACACACACACCAATTAACTGCCCTTTGCCATAGTGTTCTTTAGCGCACACTTCTGAAAACGATGCCACAGATAGACAAACCAGTTGCCTAGAAGGGTGACTACTACATCCAGCACTGAACTCAGGATTGCCCCCGAGGGTACTTCATAAAGAAAACAATGTGGAATGCAATACACAGTGCCTTAACTCTAGGTAGGCCACTATAATGATGCTCTTGCAGGGACTGTTTCTTATAACGACATTTAAAAAAAATGCTGATGGCATCCTACCAAAAACAGTTTAGCAAATGCAATTCTGTTGGGGCCAGTCTGATGCACTCCAGGTACCTGTGTTTTAGCAGCTCGGGCAGCACCAGAGATCAGTGTTAGAAAATCTGGAAGAGTGGAGGGAACCGCTTATCCTTCAAGCAATCTTCTTGGAATGGTGTTATTTCTCAGCGGGGCTCTTACATAAATATTTAGTAGTAGGACTTCAAACTGCACTCCCTAGATGGCTTGAAGGCAGTGTTCTTTGTTATCCTTTGAGTCTTGAGTCACGTGTCTTCACTGGCTATCCAGACCAGGGTGAGCCCTCCACCACCATCCACCATCAGGGCAAGGACTATCTTCTCGGGTTGCCCAGAGACTTAGTGTCTAAAAACGAAAGAGCCAGCCAGGCCCCCAAAGTCAACCTCATTTAGCGTGGCTGAAGGAATGCCCATAGCTAAGCGTGTTTAAGATTGGGCTAACCAGACCCTTGCCATGGCCAAATAAAATCTTGGCAAAACACCTGAGAATGCCTGGCTTTGAGCAAAGCTACTGTCAGGATCCCATCCAAGACAAACGCTGTGTTAGTGCCAAGGTAACTGAATGAAGTAACTTGTACTGGGTCATTATGATAAATCAGTGAAAATGCGGAGTGCCTATCAGAGATAATGTATTAGTTTTAGGACAGTTGGCTTATGGGCGCTCTTTCTGGAAATAATTGGCTGGCATGGTAAATTTATTTTCAGGTCACATCTAATTTGAGGTAATGAAACGTCACGTCCCTGCACAGGAATGTCTGGCTTTTGTTGTGGAAGACAGCAGGGAGGTTGGAACTGACATCCAGGATGCCGGAAAGATCATTAGGAAGCAGGCCAGGGGGAGGTGATTTCAGAATGTGTCCCTGTTGTACATGTCTGGACATCCACTGACAGAGCAGGTTCTAGAAAGGCATCCACACTCCAAGGTCTCCCAGCAGCCCAGGCCAGGGTCCACTTCGGGTCTCGAGCAGTTGCTCATCTCTTGGGGGTTGAGCATTACAGTGGTTTGGGATGGGATAATGCAGCTAAAATTTTCATGCCCCGATGTGTGAATTTGATATTCTGGTGAAACGTGGATTTTATTTGCTGACAGTGTTAACCTGGAGTGGAAAAGGAGACTATGGATGGCCGCAGACCTTTGCATTCTGTCTTCCATCATGGAGAGTGTGAGAAAGTGATACTTTAGTCCCAACAACCCCCTGCCTAAGCCAAGCCCTGGTGTTAGTACAAGGGTTAAAGTTGAGGAAAAGAGACCTTTGGAAAGTTAGCGTGAAATATTCATATATATGTACATATATACAGACACACATATCCATACAACACATATAGCAGTTTAGTGTATAATAGATGAAACATTGTCAAGAGAAAGGGGAGAGGCTACATTATTTAATAAATGAGGTAGGGTTTAGTGAACATTCAGGAAAGAATGTTGATCTCCCCGACCATGTATGAAAATTAATTCCAGACAGAACAAAGAACTAAACTTAAGAAGAACTGGAGCTGTAGCTCAGTAGTAGGGTGATTATTGAGTGTGTGTGTGAGGTTCTGGGTTCGATCCCGAGCACTGTAAGCAGGACAAAAAAATAGCAGCACCAACACAAGGAAATGTAGGTGAACTGTGGTGATGTTTTGTTTGTGCTCTAACAAATACAACTTGCCTGGAGATCAGAGTGTGGAGCTAGCCACTTGAGGCTAGGCAGTGGTGGCACACGCCTTTAGTCCTAGCACTTGGGAGGAGGAAACAGGAAGTGGTTTGGGAGAGAGAGGATTTGAGAAGGCAGAGTGGAGACAGGAGCTCTGCCCTTTCAGTCTGAGGTTTCCTAGAGGTAAGAAGTCTTTCTAGTGGCTGGCTGCTCTGCTTCTCTGAGCTTTTAGCTTTCACCCTGATATCCGACTCCGGGTTTTTATTGTTAGGACCAATGCCCGCTACAGTGAACATTTGTTTCATCTTGGAAATTGCAAAGGAAACATCAAAGAAAGCGTTTGTTGTATTTGGCTACATAAAAACAAAAACGTGCTGATCAAGCTAAAGATAACGTAAACAAAATGACAAGTCCAAGGACAGCTGGGGAGGGACTCATTGAAACATAGTAACAGATAAGGGATTGAAACGACAAAACGGACCTTCTGGATCAAATAAATGACCGAGAGCTGATGGGAAAATAGAGGGTGGACTGGAGCAGAGTGGTCAGTTCTAGAAAAGGACTCCTCCACGGCAATAAGGGAACTGAAAGCTATGGTGAGGGTTTTTTTTTGTTTTTGTTTTTGTTTTTGTTTTCTCCAGAAGCTGGCGGGACTGGCCACGACTGTAATCCTAGCACCTAGAAGGCAGAGGTAGGACTGTGGCATTTTTAGGTCAGCCTGCTCTACATAGTGTGTTCCGGGCCAGCCAGAGCGACATCGCTGGACCCTTATTAATGGAGACATAGAGAGATTTACAATTTTCTCTTGGGTAGAGATAATTCTTGGTGCTATGGAAGTTGACCCTGCTCCCGGGATAATCAGGTTATCAGAAGTTATCCAAGGTCTCAGTGTGGAGGCAGGGGTGTAGCCTGGTCTGTACAGTACATGCACAAAGCCCCGAGTGAGAGCCACAGCGCTACCATAACTGAGTACCGCAACACACACCTGTAACCCCAGGTCAGGAGTTCACAGTCATCCTTTGCTATATAGGGGGTTGGAGGCCAGCCAGGTTATGCCGAAACCTGTCTTAATTTTTTGTTTTTCCCAAGCAGATGTGGTAGTGTGTGTCTTTAATCCCAACACTCAGAAGGCAGAGGCAGACAGCTCTCTCTGAGTTCAGGGTCAGCCTGGCCTATGTAGCAAGTACCAGGCCAGCCTGAGTAGCAGAGAGCTCTCCAATAAAAAAAAAAAAAAAAAAAAAAAAGACAGAATATTAGTGTGGATCTGGGGAAGTGGTTCAGTGGTTAAGGCTGTGTGTTGCTCCTGTAGAGGACCTGAGCTCAGTTCCCAGCACCCATATTGGGCAGTTCACAATGGCCTGTCCAGCTCCAGGGGATCTGACCTCCTCTTCTGGATTCCATAGGCACCTGCACTCATGTGTGCACATACCCCCACAAAAACACAGACATATGTGCAATTTGAAGAAAATCTTAAATTTTTTCAATCTGCAAATCACCTGAAGCCAGATGAAACTTAGAAATGTTCCTGTAGTGAGACAGTTGGATACATATTCCCGGGAGGGGTGGGGACATTTGTATCTCGCAGTATTTTATGAGGATCAATTTGTAAAATACCTGGAATGCTTATCAACGGGATAGACTGGAGTAAGCCTGCACGTTTCTGTACTTAAAAACATGAGCGGTACTCTGGTACACAGCCCTGCAGGAAGCCACAATCTGGAGTGGTATACACATAACAAGTCAGACAGGCTCATCGGTCTGGAAGAAACAGCATACCGTGTGGCTGAGCCCTCCCTCGCTATGGGTCTATTAACACAATTGCCCTGCAGAGAGGCCGGTAGGACAAACGTCTACGCTCGCTTCTCTGTAGGTGAGTCCACACATTGATGTTCATTCATGTATTGCCTCTACTTTTTTTTTTTTTGTTAACTTAAAATAGACACAAGAAGACAAGACTATGTTATTATATTTTAAGCAACAACAACAAAAAAATACAGAGTGCGTCACGGTCTTCTGCCGTGGCGTCAACATCTGAATTGCGCGATGTTTGGTGAAAGCATTTGCCTTGCAAGCCTGAGGACCTGAGTTCAGTGTTGAGAAGCCCCATGAAAGTGGGAGGAGAGAACTCACTTCACAAAGTTGTCCTCTGACCCCCACGCACGTGCTGGGGGGTGCACACTCCCCCCATAATAATAGATAAGTAAAAAAAATCAAACGAGGATGTACTGTTTTGTCCTTTCACTTACTCCTCCTCTTAATAAATATTGTTTGAATGTCTTGCTATTCTGTGTACTTGGTGCAGAATCTAGGGGGATATTATATAGAAAAGTGGTTTATTCAACCATTTCGTTAGGGGCTCCGGCCATCTCAGGTTGCCATAACAAAATACCACAGAGTAGAGAGATTAGGTAACAGAAATTCCTGTTCCCACAGCTCTGAAGTGCTCTCCTCCTCCCTTGTAGATGGCCATATGGAGGGGGTGGGCACATGTTCTCCATCTAGTTGGGATTAGGGCTTCCACAGCAGAAGTTGTGTGTGTGGGGGGCACAGAGTAAAGCTGGGAAACACACTTAGTTGACAATGGCAATATTATCTTGGGAGGTTAAAAAAATTGGACTACGAGATACAATAGGTTTGAAACTGGAACATTAGATCGTCCTTTGTAGATTTTTTTTTGTGTGTGTGTGTACAGGTGTATACATGCTCATGTGCATGCCTGCACATGTGTAGAACAGACAGATGTCTTCATCAGTTGTTTTCAACACTGTTTTTCGAGACAGGGTTTCTCTGTGTAGCTTTGTGCCTTTTCCTGGAACTCACTCTGTAGACCAGGCTGGCCTTGAACTCACAGAGATCCACCTGGCTCTGCCTCCCGAGTGCTGGGATTAAAGGCGTGCACCACCACTGTCCGGCAACACTGTTTTTTTGAGACAGGGTCTCTCTCTAAACCCAGAGCCTGCCAATCTGGCTAGACTGGCTAGCCAGCAAGCTCTGGAGTTCTGCGTGTCTCCATCACTGGGGTTATAGTCAGGGGCCACTGTGTCCATTTGTTGTTTGGACATGGATTTGGGGGATCAAGTTCATATCCTCATGGTTGCAGGAGAAGTACTCTATCCATTGCTCTAGCCCCCAAAGTGAACTTCTAAATTTAAAAATTTTACGGATATGCGTGTTTTATTTACATACATGTCTGAACAGTACATGCACGAAATGCCTTCCAGGGGCATCAGACCCTCTGGAACTGGAGTTACAGACAGCTGTGAGCCACCATGTGGATGCTGGGAATCAAACCTAGGTCCTCTGCAAGAGCAGCCAGTGCTCTTAACCACTGAGCCATCTTTCCAGGCCCCCCAAATAAACTCTTGCTTCCATCTTATCCACATTAAGAATACAAAATGGGGTGCTGGAGAGATGCCTCAGTGGTTAAGAGCACTGGCTGCTCTTCCTAGAGGTCCTGAGTTCAATTCCCAGCACCCACAGGGTGGCTCACAACCATCTGTAATGAGATCTGGCGCCCTCTTCTGGCCTGCAGGGACACATGCAGACAGAACACTGTATACATAATAAACAAATCTTTTTAAAAAAGGAATATAAAATGGGAGATGGTGAAGAGGAAAATAGACCAAGAAAGAGATTTATCTGGTCAGAGCTGTGGCAGCATTGTGTCTGCTTCCCGACTGTGTGTGTGTGTGTGTGTGTGCATGTGTGTACTTGCGCATATGTGCATACATGTGTGTGCATGTGAATGAGTATATAAGTGCGTGTGCGTGTGTGATGGAGGGGAGGAGAGGGAGGCAAAAGTCTTAAGAGGAAGACTCATTCCCGACAACAACCCAGTGGAGCTGTGGCAAGAGCAGAGCCCTGCTGTGAAATCAAATTATAAAGTGATTATCACACTGAAATGGGCATTCAGGTTACCACACCGGGACTGTCTTTTGTCACATCGAGTGACTCAGGGTATCACCGCACAAGACTGAGCTTTTATCCGGCAACAGAGAGAGCCGGCCCGTGCGGAATCGGGATTAAAGAGAAAACCGGCCTCTGACTACACAATAGAACTGCTCATGAAGCGAGAAGCGAGGTGCAGAGCCCACGCCGAGAGAGGAGGGCGGAGTGGAGTGGTCTTCGTAGTAGATGGCTGTGGCTTTGCCTGTAAATGGGATCCTTGAGCAAGCAGGAGTCGGTCCAGGCCTAGCTGCATTTGTGAACTTGGAGATTCACCAAGACCCCCTGGTGTGCCCTTTGCGGATGCCAAGGGTTTACGACGCTATATTTTGGAAGGTTTTTCCACTTTAAAATTGTGCCTTGGCACCTAAAGGATTAGTCTCCATCTACCCAGAAAATGAAGCCGTCTCGGCGGAATGCACACTGCAGGCCTTTGAGGTTTTGTTAGCCCACCACAGTCCCTGGGGGTGCATGCATGCCTCTCTGCAGGTGTGAAGGAGGCATCTCAGGGACCTGCTGGTCCTCTCTCAGGGAGTGCCTCTCCTCTACTGTTTCTCCACTCAAAATTCAGCCGAACCGTTGGTCCTCTTTGGGAAGTTTTCCTGTCTCCGAGGCCAGGTTGATCACCTGGATGAGCTGCCAATCTCTGCTAAAGTATTTGTAACATACTATTCTTTCCTATTTGCTCCTCCGCTTCTCCTACAAGATCATCAGCGTCCTGGAGGTAAGGAACATTGTATCTTGCTGTGTATTGCAGGTATGTGTTTGTAATCCTAGCACTTGGGAGGCAGAGGCAGGTAGATGTCTGTGAGTTGGAGGCCAGCGTGGTTTATAGAGTGAGATCCAGAACAACCAGGGTTACACAGAGAAACCCTGTTTCAAAACAAAAAACAAAAAACAAAAAAAAAACCCAGACAGAAACAAAAGACTAATTTTTCCATTTCTGAAATGAGGATCACTCCTGATGGTTTGCCATTGATTAATCGGCAATCACATCTTCTTCGTGTCACCTCCTTTTGTCCCAGTCTGACATAAAATATGCCTCACCCTCCACAGTGACCTTGAGTCAGTGAAATGTGCTCTGCCTAATTCACCACCCTCACGAACCCTTAACACGGGACCTGTGATGGGGTAGTCGGTGCTCAATAAATACAGGAAGTGGGAGGAGTTTGTGGGAGTCATGGATGTAGTAAGTCCATCAAAGCAGAGCTGAGCCATAGGCAGCAGGCAGCCGGGGCTTTCAGTATCTTCTACAACAGTGGGGGCGATATATTGCTTGGGGTAACCTCAGCTAACTAGACCCCTAAACTGCATGACTGGCTCAAACCCCAAAGGATTTTTTTTCCCCCTCTATCATGAGCTATCCAGAGCAGGTGGATCCTCTTTGATGGTGGCTGCCCTCAGTGAGATGCTTCTAGAAACCAGGTCCTTCTTCCCTGGGTGTTTTATTCCCTCAGGACTTCCTACCCTCAGTCAGCACAAAATGTATTCTAAATAAAAAATTTTCTCTCTTGTTTGAGCCTTTTTTTTCTTTTTTTTTTTTTTTTTTGAGTCATAGTTGATGGAGAAAGCCCATGCATGCCTGCTGGTGACATCTGGCCCAGGGCTTGCTGAGCTAACGACTTTCGAGAGCCAGAGAAGGAACAAACAGACATCTCCGTTCTGGAACAAAAATAACAGACCGCTGTTTGACTAACATTTCTACAGCCATCAGGCTAATGACTTCCTGAACCTACAGCCAACCCTGCGCAAACCCTTCCCCTCTCCGTGACGCTCAATTCACACCTAAACCCTAGCCTGGAATGACAGACGGTCAACACTTCTTTTGGCCCCTCTCTGTCTGTAGTGAGAGAGCAATGTTCTTTCGTACACCATTCTGGTTTAAATCCTTGCTTCCCATAGCTCCAGCCTCAGTTTCCACCAAGTCCCTCACCCCCCATATCTAGGCAGAAGGGCAATACAGTGTGGGGAGTCCTCTGTGTCGAAATGGTTCCTGCCATTCCCGATTACACTACCCTGGTGGGCCTCAGCTGCTGTCACATTGACGTGCAAGGGGGCTGTGAAACAGACCCTGGGCGGGACGTCCCTCTGGCTGCAACCTTGTCTGATGGAAATGAAGCTTCTACTTGGATGGGTAGCTGCCTCTCTCCACCCCAGGGAGCCACTGGATTGCTGCCTACATCAGGTAGAGCTGTCTGCTTCTTGCTGCAAGTTCAGTTTCAATTTGAGACTTCGGCGATGTTAACCAAACATTTCTCAGTTGCAAGAGGCAGGATGCCAACTCTGACTGGTCTCGGGAAAAATGGAAATATCCTGGTGAAGTGGCGCCGGGCCGAGGAGCTCACATAATATCCATCCTCACTCTGTCTCCTGTTTTCTTTCCTCTACTTTTCCTGGGAAGGCCTTCTTCATTCACAAATAAGAGTAAGAGGCCTCCGTATGGCCTCCTAGCCCACGGTCTCAGAAAGTGAAAATTTCTCTTTTACAGATGCTGTTAGCCTGTTCCCTTATCCCAATGAAAGATGCTGCATGCCCTTAACTGGGTCATGGGACCCCCTGGGATTGTGGCTGGGGCGCTCAGAACCCAGTCCAATACAAAATTGTAGACTTCAAATATTCTGAGATTCTTTTTGTGATTCCTTTTTTGGTAGCTTAATTGCAAGGGTGGACTTTGTAGTTGATAAACACGGTGTTACGACATCAAAAGGTTTGATATGGCTGGTCTAGATGTACACAGACCCTGGAATGGATAACAGTGTGTGTGTGTGTGTGTGTGTGTGTGTGTGTGTGTGTGTGTGTGTGTGTGTGTGTGTGTATTCCCATTAGGAAGGAAGAACAGTAAAGAAGGAAGTTGCTCACTGTTCCCAGCCCCCTCTCTAGCCACTACCACCGTATTCTGTTCTCCACCACCATAGAACGTGATGTCTCCCCTGCTCCCCCAGATCCCCTAGATTCCTTCTTACCTCCTTCTGGAATGACCTTGCTTGCTCTTCCCTGTTCACACATGGAAAGCAGCTCACAGCCGTCTCCTTTGTGAAGCTCTCCTGGACCCCTCAGAAAACAGTATTTACATGCAAACTCCCCGCCCTTGGAATCTGCAACCGAGGCTCCCACAAACTTGAGTCCTGTGGTCCTGCCATCGTGGCCTCCTTACATCTGGGTGCACATCTGGACCGGGCTGGAAGCAGCTTGCCATGTGTTGTGTTGGCTGAGTCCTTGGAGGTGTAAAACACCATCTCATCCAAAACAAACATGAGTGCTGAGGACCCCCCCCCACACCAAACAGAGGCTGCAGGGGGTGGGGGGAGGTCTGTGAAGAGCTGGCCTCCCACAAAGCTCCAATTAGCCCCCAAATTATCTCCTGTGTCACGTGTGCAAGGATTTCTAACCAAAATTTGCTGGAAAATGGATTCTCAATGCTTCTGTCTATTTACCTAATACTTAACCCAAGGATAACAGCACACATACAAATTTAAAATAAAACACATGTTGGTTTTTTTTTTAAATAAAAATTTGAAACAGATGGTCTCTTTTAAGACAAATATTTATTCCCCTGATGTTTTTTTTTCACTTACATGTTTATATTTTTAAATATAGGCTTTATGCAAAGACCTTAGCGATGTCACGATAATAAAATCCATGTTGTTCGTAATTGTCTATTTCCTAGAAGTGTGGGGCTGTGAGCAGTCTCCAGAAGCTGTCTTTGGCATCTCCCTCTTCCAGGCAGGCCAACGTGCAACCAGCTGAGACCAACTGGTGTTTATTCTGTTTATTTTGGAGCCTTTGGAGGCAGGAAGTTCTAAACTCTTTCTGACTCATAGGCTCGCCTTTGGGCGGTGGATCCGGTGCTGGGTGAAGAGCTCTTGGATAGGACAGAGTTGGGAGCCAAGTGGCCGATGGCGCTTGTCTTCTAGTGTGCCACCCTGGGCATACCCTTGTCCATCTAGCCCAGGGTTGGCAGTCCAGCCCTCTGCTACGGTCATTGTGTGCTAACTTGAGTTTACATTCCCACTTTGGATGATGGCAACGACTCTGGTCTTAACCGGGGTCCTCAGTTTTTCTCCTTTTATGGTAAGTGAATATTCAGAGGAGGACTCAGATGTGTGAGATATTAAACAGGAAAAGAGGGACTTTGCCATGGGCAAGAAGCCTCCAGCTGTTCTTGAGAACTATCTGAGGAAGTTTCACTTTTGAGAGCGACAAACTGTCTCCTCCGAGTTCCTGCTGTATCAGTTAGCTTTTGTTGTATGACACACCATCTTAAAATGGACTGATTAAGGGCTGGCGAGATGGCTCAGTGGGTTAAAGGGGTGTGCTGCTAAGACCCAAGACCTGAGTTCCAGTCCCAGAACCTACATGGCGGAAGGAGCAAAATGACGCTCCCCCAAGTTGTCCTCTGAGTTCTACATCTACATCATAGTACGAAAATAGGTGCACATACAAACACAATAAATAGGCAAATAAACTTAAAAATTGTTTTTTTTTTTTTTTTTTTTTTTTTTGGTTTGGTTTTTCGAGACAGGGTTTCTCTGTGTAGCTTTGTGCCTTTCTTGGAACTCACTTGGTAGCCCAGGCTGGCCTCGAACTCACAGAGATCCACCTGCCTCTGCCTCCCGAGTGCTGGGATTAAAGGCGTGCGCCACCACTGCCCGGCAAAAATTGTTTTTTTAAATGCATTGAGTTGAAATAACAATATACTATTTCTTACTATTTTGTGGGTAAGGTAGGCAGATTGGGGTGAGGGGGAATGGTTTAGGATGGCTCCCACTCATGTCTGTGTCAGCAGAGAATACTTGTCTGTGTGCTTTCCCTTACCCAGCGGGCTAGCCTGGGCTTGTTCACAAAATGATATGGCAAGTGTCTCAAGAGTATCACCAGAGAGCAAGCCCCTAGGGATTCCAAGTCTTGTTATGCTGGTGGTCATTGTCCCATCAGTGAAAGCAAGTCGTGTGGCCAGCCCAGGGTCACCAGAGTCAAGTACATCAAAAGCCTGGATGGAGGCTGTCTTTGCACGCTTACCTGGTTGTTCTTAACTCTCTTTATTTACCTGGTAACTAAATTCTTTTAAGGTCACTGACCTTAAGCCATTCCAAGTAGGAAGTGTGAAAATATAGGTCAGATTAAGCCCCTCTCCTGCTCACCTGTTTTCAGAGATTGGGTTAAGTTTACAATCAAATCTGAATTCCTCACTACGACTTACACACTCACCGTGGTGTGGCCTCTGCATCTCCCATTTCCTTTCATTACTTCTTCTTGCCCTCTTTGACCTACTAAAGCCAGTCCTAATGGACTGTTTTTTTTTTGAGACAGGCTGGTCTTGAACCCACTATGTAGCTGATCTTGAACATCTGATCCTTCATCTCCTGAGTGTGGAGATGGTGTGCATGGTTTCCTGTGTGCTGGGGGATCTGACTCGGGGGCTTTGTGAGTGTTAGCCAAGGACTCTACCAACTGAGCTATGCCTCCAACACAGCCACAGGAAAGCATCCAACCTCCCATTTGCAACTTCAGTATTGGAAAGCCACTCTTACCACACAGATCTTCTTCGCAAGATCGGCACTTCCTGTTCGTTCCGGTTTGTCTTAAACGTCATTGTTATCCCTCAAAAGACGGACAAACTGCGGTCATCTACGGTTGGGCATCAGATCATTCTCCTTCCTCATCACTTTCCAGTAGAACACTGTCAGTCCCGGGATAGCACCTCCAAGTCCCGCTTGCTGTTACCTCTCTAGCATATGGAACATGGCTTGGCACACAGGGTGTGCGGTACGAGTTTTCACCTCTGGGGCCAAATACCCAAGACAAAACAGTTAAAGAAGGAGAGATTCTTAGCTCATGCTTTCAGAAACTTCATTCCATCATGACAGGAGTTATGGGGCCTGGAAGAGCGCAGCAGCTCACCCCAGGGTGGGTAGGAAGCAGAGGGGGTGGCCACCAGCGGGCTTTCTCTTCTTTTATTCTCATCCCTTTCAAGCCTCTGCCCCATGGGATAGCACAGCCCACTCAGGGTAGTCTGTCTTCCCTTAATTAGCTGCCACTGGAAGCACCTTCACGCACGCACGCACGCACGCACGCACGCACGCACGCACGCACGCACGCACGCACGCACGCTTCACTCATTTGTGCACTTCTCAATCCAATCACGTAGAGGAACATGACCCACCATGGCAGGATGTACTCCAGAAAGGTTTCCGTGGATCTTTTCCGACTTAATTTTGTCTTTGTTCTTGATTACACTGTCAGACAGACAGAGGGACAAGACCTCTGTCACTCAGGGGTAATTTCATCTGTCTCCTTCTCTGTAACTGATCTCCCAAACACAAGGCGCTTACCATCCAGTGTGGCTACTCCTGAATGAATTGCCTGAGAATCTCCATCTGTGCTGGTTGCTCAAAACAACAACAACAACAACAACAACAACACCCAAAACAAACTCCAGGAACAAAAAGTTAAGATTTGCACAGTGATAAATTATGACAATGATTCATTTCTTCTCTCTCTCTCTCTCTCTCTCTCTCTCTCTCTCTCTCTCTCTCTCTCTCTCTGCAATAGCATTTACAATGTGACCTTGCCTTAAAAATATTTTAAAAGTTAAAAAAAAAATGTCAAATCGAATAGCAACAGGACGTAATGAAAAGCAACAGTTGCCTGTCCTCCCCGCCCCTCTCCCCTGCCTCCTGCTCTGCTACCGAGAGCCCCGTCTTATCTGTTCCCGTTTTAGTTCTAAAGCATATCTAAATGATGTGCTTGTACCGGCCTCCTTTGATTTATCAACTTCAGACACCATCTTCTGCCTTGGGGCTAGGATAGATGAGGATCTAGCTCTCCCTTGCTCTCTTTCATGTTGCAGGCTTTCCTTAGTGTCTGGAGAGCCCGGCTGTCGGATTGTGGGGGAGACTGAGGGACCCGAAGGTCAGTCAGTAGGAGCTCTGTGCTTAACTGTCGGCCCCTGGAATGCTCTGGCCACCGAGCTCCAGGTTCCTGAGATGCAAGGATATTAGGCTCTCTCTCTCTCTCTCTCTCTCTCTCTCTCTCTCTCTCTCTCTCTCTCTCTCTCTCTCTCTCCATTTGCTGTTCCTTTTATCCTGGGTGCTGACATCCCCCCCCCACCCCCCCGAGAACACGTGGCAGCCTCCTTTCCCTTCCCGCTCTGCCCTCTGCCCACTCTTTCCTGGGCTGGCCTGGGGATTTAGTGCCGTTTGCCCTTTTGTGTGCAGATTTAAATTAATCCCCCACTTCTCACTTTCGTCACTCTGCCTGCTGTGGGAGGCAGCCCCTCTTCAGGTCTGGCCAGGGGGGTGGCTGCAGCTCTTCCCAGGACTCTCCCAGACCAGGATCCTATTCTGCTAGGTCATCAAATTCCCTTCTGTCGGCTTCAAGTTTTCTGGAAATGGCCTGAAATTCTTCTGCTGATGAAGTAACTCCTCTTGTTCCTTATGAAGGGCGTTTGTGCCTTTTAAAAGTCACATTTTCTGGGCTGGAGAGATGGCTTAGCCGTTAAATGCAAAGGCTCACAACCAAACCTTATGTTTCCTGGGGTTTTCAGGGAGAAAAAAATGAACATAAGTACTTGTCTGCCACTGGTAAGTTTTGACTTACTCATGAGCTGTTCAGCTTCTCTCTCTCTCTCTCTCAGCCACTCACAGATTTTTGCTCTGGCAAACTTGTGATGTCCTCGGTCCGTCTGCAACAAGGTGCATTTTCCCATTGTGTCCCCAAGCTGCTGTCTCGCAGCCCTGGCCTTTGCACGTGACTTCTCCGTGTGTCTCCCAGCTCCTGCTTATTTTCACACGCTGACCTGCCCACTTGACGCCATCAGCAGGTTCTGTCAGAGCCTTTGATCAGAGCACCAAACTGGGTTTCTTTCAACAACCCAGAGGCTCCCTGGTGCTGGGGTCCGCCTCTCGGTCAAACGGGGGATACCCAAGGCTGTGAATGACAGTTTCCTCATTAAACCAAGGAGACTGCCTGCCTCCATCGCTTCTGGAACCAGATGGACTCGTAGACATGTGTGACGTAGGGAGACATTTGTAAGTACAAATGATGGGGTTGGGGTGAGGCAATCAGGGAAAAGTAGCAGCAGCAGTGTGTGATATGCTTGGCTTTGCTCTGGCTGTCAGTCTGAACCTTGGGCATGCTTTCTCTAACCCATGTTGGCATCTATATAGGCGAATGAGTCAACTGGAGACCTTTCACCTCACAGAGCAAATACCCTCCAGGCAATAATAATAAGCGAGGGCCCAGAAAATAGGAGTGCTGGAGTTACTGGGCTCAAGAAGAGATCACACATGGGAGCCCATTTCAGAAGATGAGCAAGTCTGAGTGAAGTCAAGTCCGGTATTTACTGGAAGCTCTGAGTGGAAACACGAGTACCAGGCATGGCACTGCAGGTAATAACAGGGCCATGGTCAGGAGAAGATGGAGCCAGTGCTGATAGCAAGGCCAATAATCCCAAACTGGAAAAAAAAATCCTTAAATACACAACAATAGCCAATAAGCTAAGATAGTTATATTACACTAACATGTAGCCATTAATATTTGTCTCATTGTTTCCCTTCTCCCCTTCCTTCCCCTCCCTCCCTGTTTCCCTCCCTCCCTCCCTCTTTCCCTCCCTTCTTCCTTCCTTCCTCAGGGTTTAGTTGTGTAATGTAGGTTGGTTTGGAATTTGCTATGTCGATCACACCGGCCTTGAACTCACAGTCTTCCTGGCAAGTCTCCTAAGCGCTAGGATTTCAGGCATGTGCCACCATATTGAGCTATCACCAATACTAATTGTTGCAAAACACTTGTGAGAAATCCATAAGACCCTGTATAGTAGCACTCCATTTTAATTAAAAGCCTAGCACACATCTGTGCAAGGGGACTACATTCTGATAAACCCATTGTAAGTGGGACATGTGTTCACCACGCTGACTTGCCGGACCCCCTAGCTTGGAAACACAGCACAGTAGAGTGAGCTGTTCCCTCTTGTGATCTCGCAGCTGGCTGGGAGTCATGGCTCAGAGTTGCGTAACAGGACAGTACCATATATTGCCAGCTCAGAAGAAGTTCAAAGTCAAGCATTTTAAATACAGTTTCTACCAGGACCATATTGCTCTTTGTACCATTGTAAAGTAGAAAAATTCTAAGCTGAACTACTGGAAGCTGGAAACTGCATCTACACACCCTATAAATTCTTTTTTCTTTCTTTCTTTCTTTCTTTTTTTTTTTTTTTTTTTTTTGGTGAGCACTCTCAAATGATACACAATCTTTTTCTATTTTGAATTTTATGTTTTCATCATTAAAAAAGAATGTTTTGTTTTGTTTCCAATGAATTTCTTTTCTTCTTTTATTTATTTATTTATTTAAAAAAGATGATACAAGGGCTGAGGACATAGCTTGTTGGTAGATTGCTTGCCTTGCGTGCAAGAAGTCCTGGATTCAATCCGCAGCACCACGTAAAACAGACTTGGTAGAGCACCACTGTAATCCCAGAGTCTTGAAAAAAAAGAAAGAAAGAGAGAGAGAAAATGACAGACAGCCTATTTCTAGCACACAGCAGAGGCTGCAAGTTCAGAGTCTTATGAATTTCAAAAAAGGCACCGAAAATGGATGAACTTGATCAGGTTGAAGAAAAACCAACCACCAGAAATATAATCAAACGTCCTTTCATTTTTACTTGACCGTGGCGTAAGAGCATGTTATACAAAAGTGTATGCTATTGGAGACTGAACGTTAAGTTTGAAATTGAAAAACGAAACATCTGAAAAAATAGAAATATGTAATCATTAATTTTTTTTCTTTCAAAACTCATTACTTCTTTACTTTAGAAGTGGAAAGGTAACACTTTTCTTTTGCCCCAACATGTCAATGTTGAGTCTTGCATTTCATACTGAGATGTGCTGTACAGAATTCAACCTTGAATCTTTTAACAGAGCAATAGCTTTATTTAGTTTCATAATGGAGAACAGCTGTTCACGGCTGAACATGGATAGAATCTCTGTACGATAGTTTTTACATGTAGCGTAACCAGTCCTGAGATATGTGTAGAATTCTGGCATTCTAAAGTTGCAAAATTTAGTTTTTAGGACTGAAGCCGTGGCTCAAAAAAATTCTCTTTCTGACACAGGATTAATTGAAAAAGTTGAATTTTACGTATGGCTTAATATTAATCAAGAAAGGCAATTTTCATAAAGCTAGGATCTTTTTTGGATATCTCTCTTTCATGTCACAGTTTGAGGAGAGAAGTTTAAACCTCTTTCACTTCTGCAAATTGATTTCAGCCTAGGGAAATGGACCAGGTAATTCTTTATCAACCGAGTTTCTTGAGATAGAATTTCATCAAGAGTTCAACTAAACAGCCCACATGTATATGTGTGACGAATCTATCAGAGACTGCTCCAAAGAGTTAGATGGTAGGCATATTTAATAAAAGGTTGTTAACATTTAGATTCCACTTTTGCTGATAAGTTAGTATATTTTTTGTTAGATAATAGGAATACTTAGTAAGTTTTCAATTGTTTCTCCATCCCATAATTAAGAGATGCCAGCATCATAGATGTGCTTGCATTTACCCGGATGTTGAGTGTTAAGACTGCTTTGTGTCTAGTTCATCAAGCAGCAAGGACTCCCTATCATTTCAGTCGAGGAGTGACTCCAGAGGCCCATGTTATTGTCTATGTTTTTAGCACAGCATTTTAAAACTTCTTGGTGAATTATTTAGCATTCACAATGACCCAAATTTTGTCACCTTGGATTTAAGTTTCAAGACAAGGTCAATGTTAACACTGACCAGCTCGGGAGCCCTAGTTCACAGTTGGGCTTACTGATATTGACCTGTCTTGCGTTAAATGTTTCAAGACTTGCCAACACACAAAGCTGAGTCATTTCCTGAAATCGTGCCCGTGATGGACACCATGCTCCAAAGTGCTCCAATCACATTCAAGTCTTTTTGGAACCATAAATAAATACAGCAGACTGGGTGGCATTATTCAAACTGGGCTCCCACAGGCTTCCCTAGGAAATGCCACAAATGATTCAACCTATTTTCGCACACTCTGTCTTGTAGATTCTCAGCCGAGTTCTCACCATGTTGAGCAGCAACATTTCTGTCTGGTCTTTCCCTTTGCAAATACTTGTTTTGATCAAGGTGTGGGTTCCTGTCCTTCGGAGAGTCTCTCTTAGAGACTCATTGGCCCGAAAGGCTGAAGTCCTCCCCAGTCCCCCACCCCACTTCATTCCACAGTGGCAGCACTCGATAAACCCGAGAAAGAAAACTTTGAAATCCAGTCCTTTTCTTTGTTTTGGATCATGAAGTTTACATATCCCAGGCAGGCTTTTTTGATTGGATTCTTTTGATATTGATATATTTCATTTGCATGTCAAAATGCCAAACTTGGAAGAATGTTTTGAAATCATGATTTAAAAAAAGCTATATTCTATTTCTTCCCCAAACATGCAGGCCTGATACACACACACACACACACACACACACACACACACACACACACTCATGCCTTTTATTCCTCCATCTTTAAAAGGCACACACATGGTTATATATGTGTATATATTAACATTACTTCCTTCCTGACTAGAGGTACGGTCTAAGCTAGCAGTCAACGACTTGGCTCTCAGGCTCAGGGTGGGAAGAGAGTGGGGGACCTGTGGGGGTGTAAGACAACATAGTAACTACTCAGCAGCAGTGAACTCACTAAATGTGGTTCTACTCCAAGCTTCTCCATTTCTGAAAACCTACCAGGGCTGCGACACACACATTAAAAACAGTGTGGAGTGTGATGAGTTTTCGTGAATAGAACACAGGGAAAGTTCTGCAGCTACTTCTAGTCAAGAGCTTTGATTTTTTTTTTGAAGGAAAGAAATTGCATGGGCTTGTATAAGAACTGTTCCGTTGATAAATTTTTGTTGAGTAATTCAAAACATGTATTTTTGGAATTATATGTAAATTAAAAATATTTAAGAGCCACAATGTCCTGGACCAAACAAATCAGAGTCCTGTCCAGAGTCAACCTTTAGGTCTCCAGTCGGAACCTCTGGTGTGTGTGTTCTCTGGTGCACATGATCTGGGTGTCTGTCAGCAATATGCTTCTCCATCTTGAGCGGCTGAGCAGTGCCTTTCTCTGGGATGCTGGAAGGGGGACGGTGGAATACTCTTCAGCCAGGCAATGCTGCAAGTCCTGTTCTACCCTGTCGATAGATGACCAGAGAAAACTTGTGTGCAGAGAAAAAGACAGAGCCAGGTATACAGAGAGAGCCAATAGCAGAGTTTGCAGTGAGCGATCCGGGCAACCATCTTGGCTCTCCGATGTCTACCTAGTTCTTGGTTCTAGTTCATCCTCAGGTCAGTAAACAACAAGGAGATGAATTAAAAGATAATTATGCCCATAGGCCTCCTACGGAATCCAGGGGCAGCAACCAGGGAGGGAGATAGCAGCAAATGGTGTCCATGACAGTCAATGGCTGGCTTTCAAGGAGACAGGGGGTTCCATGTGAGTGGTCTGTCCAAACGGAGCTAGTCCTTAAGTCAATGAGGAGGAGGCAGCGGGAAGGCTTAGCAGACAAGTCAAAGATGGATGTCCTTATGTGAGCTCAGAACAAGGTTCAGGAAATGATGGATTGGTCTGGCTTCCTCTCTGGAGGAGAGTTATATGCCCATGCTCCTTGCCCTGTCTCTTGGCACACCTACCGAGAATGTCCCCGCCTCTTCAATTGTGGGTTTTATTTGCTTTGACCAATGGAACTGGAGGGACTTGACAGTAGCCAGTTCTGAGCTGAGATCTTGAGAGTCATGAGAAGTTACCATTGACCCTTTCTCGAGCTTCTTCCGTCTGTAGTGTGAGGAATTTGTCCCAGGGGACTCATGGTTCCTGAAGAGAAACAAAGACTCGACCCACACCAACCCACTGTTTGAGTCAGAGCCCCTCAACCCTGCCCACATTGGAGCTGTGAAAAAGGGGTGTTCAGCTTTGTTGTTTTCTTGGTATAGAATCTCACTCAGTAGCCCAGGTCGGTCTGGAACTCTCTCTGTATCCAGGATTGGCCTCAAACTCATGGTAATCTTGCCGTAGCGTCCCGAGTGCTAGGATTGCAGGTTTGTGCTACCACATCCTGCAGACATGTTTGTTTTTTATAAGTCATCAGGATTGGGGGATTGTATTACATACAGTATTTTCACAGAAATAGCTGAAAAATTCAGAGAGGATCTGAATCCTCGGCAAAGTGGATGAGCAGGAGCCCAGGCAGAGGCTCTGATTATAGTAGAATGGGCCCACGTTGAACTGGGAGGCAGGAGTTGACTCAAGGCAACCTGAGCAAAAATGTGGATTCTTAGACGTCATTCCGGAGGCTACGAGATCCATGTATGATTGGGAGAGGATAGTGAGCATGGTCTGGGGGAAATACCTGTCATCCTGTTGATATCTGGCTTGAAGGAAAATCAGGAGGAACCCAGGAATCAAGTAGTTGTACCTGAACTAGTCACATACCAAATCACTGTGTGCCCAGACATTATACCCTTTGAACCTTGGTCAACTCACCCAGATGCTGTGAGTATTGATGAATCTCTCTCTCTCTCTCTCTCTCTCTCTCTCTCTCTCTCTCTCTCTCTCTCTCTCTCTCTCTCTCTGTGTGTGTATGTGTGCTCCCAAGTGCCCCTCTCTGTGTGTGTGTGGGTGTGTGTGTGTGGGTGTGTGGGAGTCGCTGTTCTAGTAGTTGCTATCCGCCCATTTGCTAAAGTTTGTTGTTGTGTTTGTTGTGTGTATGAACACTGAGTTTTTTCCTCTATCACTCTCCACTTTTTTTTTAAAAGGATTTATTTATTCTTACTTTTTATGTGTGTGAGTGTTTTGCCTACATGACATGCATGCTGGAGGGCTCTGAGCTACCTTGTGGGCTCTGAGAACTGAATGATGGTCTTCCGGAAGAACAGGAAGTGCTCTCAACCACTAAGCCATGTTTCTAGCCCTCCACCTCATTTTCCCAGACAGAGTCTCTCACTGAACCTGGAGCTCATCAATTGACTAGACTGGCTGGCCAGCGAGCCCCAGGAATCCTCCTGTCTCCACCTCCTAGTGCTAGGATTTTAAATACCTACTGCCACACCTGGCTTTTTATTATGGGTGCTGGCGATCAAACACAAGTCTTTACGTTTATGCCATAAACACTTTACACACTGAGCCGTTGTTCCATCCCTGTTATTATTTATTATTTATTTTTGTATGGCTGGGGATGAAACCCACATCTTGGCTCCTGCGAAGCTGGTACTCCATCACCGGTCCACATCCCCATCCCTTCCGTTCACTGCTTCACCAGCAGCTTGATCTGGGCTGGGTTTGAGACTGGAATGCCCCGACGGCTTCCAACCATTTTTACAATCCTTCCACAAACTGATGTCCTCCAACTCTGCCATTGACCCAGAGGACAGCGAGATGAGAGGAGCCCAGGCTGTTGACTCGCAGTCTTGTGTTGCCACGGCAGGAGATGCTGGGCAGGCGCACAGACAGGGTGTTTCTGATTTTCTTTCTTGAAATTCCTTTCCCTGGAGGCTTCTATGCTCCGGAAGCTCTTGTCATCCCCTCATTGAGGCAGACGAGGATGAGAGTTCTGTTGGGAGGCATTTCCACTTAATCAAGGCCAGTCATACCCAAGCTCTAGGATTAGCCCGAGATCTGCAGATTTGCACAATTGCTTGGGCAGCCTGCTTTCTGTCTTCACTACCTTGTTATCTGGCCCTTCTCTGAATTCCTGTAGCTTTTCCAGGATTTAAACAATGAGATTAACAGCTATCTCTCTCTTTTTTTTTTTTTTGAATGCCTACCATATGCTAGACTCTCTAGTGGATCTTTCACAAATATTATTGATCATAGCAACAGCAAAGATAACTAATATTTATTAAGCATTTACTGTGTGCTAGGCACTGTGCCAAGCCTGGTACGTGTATTAACTCACCGAGAATTCTCTTGGTGAGGCAATGTGTGCCTCATTATTATTATTATTTTTTTACATACAAGCGACGCATGGTGGAACTGGGATTTGGGTGTAGATTGGTCTGACTCCAGGGCCTCTCTCCAGCCCCACTCCACCCCCCATTTGATATGCACCCTTGCTTGGTTGCATTCTAACTGGGCCAGGCACATTGAACTGCCCAAGATGGG
Source organism: Peromyscus maniculatus bairdii (assembly GCF_049852395.1). NCBI lineage: Eukaryota > Metazoa > Chordata > Mammalia > Rodentia > Cricetidae > Peromyscus > Peromyscus maniculatus. The sequence goes on along the minus strand of NC_134873.1, from coordinate 51,591,884 downwards.
CTGGGCAGATATAAACGAAGCTGGCCAGAGTACAGCTCCACTCCTTACTAACTTTGGAGGGGAACTACGTACCTCCTGGGAGCTTCGGTTCATCTCCAAAATGGGCATAGATAGAATATTACTTCCTTCATAGAGTTGACATAAGTTTCACAAGAAGCATCAGTGGGGGTGATGGATGCTGAGGGGGTGCTTGATGCAGGGATTGTTGCTTTTCTAAGCCAGTATCTTGGATACAAGACAAGGCAACATCTGGAACATCATTACCATAAGACAAACAGGGTCTGATGAGAAGTATCCTGACACAGATCCTGACTGAGAGCAGCATTGTCTTAGAGACTGCTACCCTATATAGACCAGGGTGGAGAAGATTTGGAATCCCACCCTGTGTTCAAAGGTCTGGCTTCCTGTATGATGCTTTCCATGATATCATGCTACTGAGAAATGTATGCAATCATGCCCCTGACCCAGGCACTGTGGTGGCTTTGAAACGCTTTAGACAATTCTATGACATTCTTTCTACCAAAAGGTAGCATCCGGTGGTCTCCCTTCAAACACGGAACAGCCACAGGGATTTGCTTCTCCTGAAGAGGCAGTGGGGGAAAGTGACATTCAGTGTCTTCCGAGGCTGCTGGGAAAGGTGAGGCAGGTTCTGCTCCGCTCACTCTCTCAGAAGAACCAGCCGCCATGTTGGTATTAGGCTTCAGCTAACACAGAGAGATCACATGGAGCTTTGGACAACAGCCCCAGCCAGCTTCCTTGCTGACAGCCAGCGTCAGTTACCAGATGGCTGGGTGAGACCTCTGGTGATTTAGCCCAACCTTCAAGCTGTTTTTCCAGCTGAGAAGCAGAGCAGGGATAAGCTGTTCCCAGCAAGCTTTGCCTAATGGCTGACATGAGCAATATAAATGTAGTGGCTTCAAGCCCCGAGATTGTGGGGCATTTTGTTACACAGTGGAGACTTGGAACCTGCACACACATAATGGAGCATAGAGATGTTGTTGGACACAGTTTTAAGTGCTCATGCTCTGAAGTCATATTGTTGTGTCTCAACTCTTACTTCTGCTGGCAAGTTCCAAAGCCTGTTGAGACTGGTTGTCCCCTGTGAGATGGTAATAATAGCCATATTGATTATGGGTATTGTATTAGCTTTCTAGGGTTACCATAACAAAATACCACAGTCTGGGTAGCTCAAACAACAGAACTTTCTTTGTTCTTGAACTGGAAGTCTGAGGTAAAGTGCTGGTAGAGTTGGTTTCTTCTGAGACCTCTCTCCTGGCTCTCCAGTGGACCACTGTCTCTGTATCCTTACAGGGCCTTCTGTGTGTGTGTGTGTGTGTGTGTGTGTGTGTGTGTGTGTGTATGTGTACGCGCGCACGCGCGCATGCATCACTGTGTCCACTTTTCTTCTTAAAGGGAACAAGTCATACTGCTTAAAACATACCCTAACTAGGAGCTCATTGCATGCTCCAGGGGAAATCTTTTCTCCTCTTACTTGAATAATGAGAAGAGCAGCTCTCTGCTAAACACAGCGTGACCTGCTGGCCCCCAGCTTTGTGATGGCAGCCAGAGAGGGGCCAAGGAGACCCTTCTAGAGAGAAGTAGAAACTTTCCCCTGACCCTCAGTTGATTGCTGCTTCCTTTGGGGTCCCTGTCAGGGGCCCCTGGATTAAGCCTGAGGGAGCATCCCAGGGTATGCTAGGTAAGGCGAGGCCACTGTGCAGACAGCAGCCGTTGGTGTCTGGGATTTCCTGCGTGTTCCCAAACTGACCCCTGGCCCGGGTCCCACTGCACACAGTTTGGAAAAAGGTATTTTGGAGAGAAAGTCCCGACTCAGAAGCCCTCGCTGCCAAGTCCTTTGTTTTCCTTATGTTGCCACGGTGTCTGGAGCTGAATTTTTAAAATGGCATTTTCCTGGAAAGAACTTTTTGGTCTTTTTTGGAAATGTATCATGTAAAACAAGATCACCAGTGGACCATTGGCGTGATGTCCCCGAGGCCAGCTTGGGAAATAGCCCGGAGAGTGGGGGGAGTTGGGGGGTAGTGTCACCCAGGGTGGGAAAAGGAGCAGAAACAAATTTGGAGGGAAGGTGGGATGTGACGAAGGGGGCCAGCATTCCTGGGTCAGAAGTAAGCTCAGGGCTCAGATTCATTCCAGTGGGCAGGCAATAATGATGGGGAGAGACCGAGAGATGCGGTCCCAGAGCCAGGCTGTGGGAATGTTCCCTGAGAGCCTGCTGGCAGCTGCGCTCTATCTCGGTCCATTACAGAAATGAGCACGTTCCTGAGCCTGCTGTTGACACCCTTCCTCGGTCTGTGGAGGTTGGGGGGCGAACATGACGCCCCGGGAGTCACATCTCTTCCGTTTCTGAAGACAGGAAGGTCTGTCGCATTTGCTCTGGAGACTCCAAAAAGGTTGAGCCGTGTCTTCTCATGGAACTGAAGGGTCCTCACTGCAGGACCCTGCCCCTCCTCCACCTGAGGACCTGTTTCTCGTTCTTTTTTTCCGGGAGCATGTGTGGGGGAGGAGCCTGGTTTGCGGGGCTGACCCAGGGGCCTCTGCACCCCGCCTCCCCTTAGCGACACACACAGACACTGGCTGCCCTGCCGCCACCTCCCTCCAGGCCCAGGGCCAAGGCAATGAGTGTTGCCAAGTGGGATTTCTGTGGCAGGAAGGCTCTTGGAAGCTCTCTGTAGAGCTGGCTTCCATCCTTCGGGCTCCCGTGTTATGCTTCTGTCCATTCCTCATCCCGCGCCGGTCCTCATCTTCGTCCCTGTCTCAGGTCTCCCGGGTTATAGTGACCCGGTGTGTGGACGTTCTTGCCAATTCTGAAATCACCTGGACCCCTTTGTTTAAGCCCTCGGTTTCTTAATGACTTTCATTTTGTAAGTAGGACTGATGAAATTTCTGGCCATTGACAGTAGAAATGAACCCTTGGCTCCTCTCTGTTTTCTGGAAGTTAGGAATGTACACCTCTGGGAGATGGATGCAGGTTAGGGGGTTGGTGCTGAAAGTCCTATCCCTCTAAGGATGTCTTATTTCGGGTGACCAGCACTCATCCCGAAGCTACCAAGGGATGACACCAGCTGTATCATCATCACACATTCCCCATTCCACTCAGCTGTGTGCCAGGAGTCAGGGGCAAAGGTCAAAGATTTGTTTTTATTACTTCACACTGCACTTCAGAATTACGTTTAGTTGCACACAGTAGAAACGAAGGAACGAAACACCCAGTAGTTGGTTTGAAGTCAGTAGGCCAGAGTTCAACGACCAGAGTTAGTACAAGTCTTTATGGACACCGCTAGGTACCCAGAATCCTTTGGTTCTTTCATCCTTAGTATTGAGTAGCTTTCTGCTCTTTCCTGGTTATCAGATGCCCGCCGCTCCTCCAGGCATTGTGACCTTATTCCGGGGTAGGAAGAAGAGAAAATGGAAATGAGTAAAGACAAACCACTCTTCCTAGATGCTCATCTGGCAGCTTCTGTTTCTCTTTCACCCGCCGGAGTCACAACACACCCGATACCTTCCGTGCTGGCTCACTGGCAGCCTGTTTGTGGAAAACCCCAGATTCTGTTACAAGAAGGGAGAGTATTGACATGGGGGCCAATAGGAGTGAGTATTTATAATCCATGCATATTACTGGAATAATTTTCTAACGAATCAAATTCTGTACATGCTAAGGATGCTCTCATCCTAACGACTCTGCCCCAGCTCCGTGCTATTAATATTTAGTATCTGATGTCCACTTGGTCTTTAAATGTCCCCAAACCAGATGTTATAATTACTGCTATCTTACAGTTTTTGTTAAGAGTGACTGCATGTTCCATTTCTTCTTTTATGAATGATTATCCCATCCTATTCCTGTTAGCTTAATTTCCTTAAGTCTTGTCTTCTTCTCAAGATGGGATGTTTTTTAAAAAACTCATTTATACTTGACCTTGGTGGATGGTTGCACAGTGATGGCTGCTGTTGTTTATCACAGGGACATTGCTGGATGATCTTTGCTCGTGGTAAGTCTGCTGTCCACTTTTGTGGTTGTGGTTGTGGTTGTTGGTGGCGCTTTCTCTTTTCTTCTGGTGCTGTTAGGGTTTTTCTGTAGTCTGTGTCGTTGACTACTTGCTCCGGATTCTGCGTCTCTTCAGTGTGAAGATGTGTCTGCATCAGCCACCCTTCTCACCGCTGAAACAGGATGCTTACCAAAGGCGAGCCAAGGGAGAAGGGAGGGTGTGTGGCCGCTCACAGGCTGAGTGTGCAGTCCACCGCGGCAGGGAAGCCGTGATGGCGGGAACATCCAGCCGCTGGTCACTGCTTTCTGTAGCCAGGAAGGAGAGAGAGAGAGAGAGAGAGAGAGAGAGAGAGAGAGAGAGAGAGAGAGAGAGAGAGAGAGAGAGAGAGATGTTGGTGCTCTCCTTTTGACACAGTGTGGGAACTCACCCCACCGACAGTGGCCACACTCAGGAGGAAAGCCTTTTGGCAAGCCCAGAGGTCACTCTCCAGTTCCATATCCAGTTGGAAACCAGAGTTAACCATCACAGCTGTGTGTCACTGTTGAAAACTGTTGTCAGGCAGTCTCCAAACCTTTCTTCCTTTTCTTTAGCTTCTCCCTTTGGCACTCCTATTAGACAGTGTTGGACCTTCACAGTCTGAGTCTCATGTTTACATTCTCTGTAACTTTCCCTGTCTTAATTGTTTTATATTACATTTTTTTTTTTATAATTTTAAAGCCTCGTTTCAACTTATCAAGCCCCTTTGCAGTTTTGTCTACTGTACTTTTTTTTTTTTTTTTTTTTTTTTTTTTTTTTTTTTTGTGTGTGTGTGTGTGTGTGTGTGTGTGTAATTAAGATTTGAACTCAGGGCTTCATGAGTGTTAAGCATATACACATCCCCAAGATGTATTCTCACATCATCTGTTTAATATCGTTGGACTCTATCTTTTATTTCTAAAGCTCTAGAACTTTTTTTTTCAAATTCACCTTAAAAACCAATCTATTTGACCTTTATTATTATTTTTTTTAAAAATCTTTTTCTTTATTTGACATTTTAAAACATAGACAATAATTCTTGGGATACGGGATGGCCAATTTCAATTGTCAACTTGATTGGATTGCAAAATGCTGAGGGCACTAATGAGGTCCACCTTTTGGTGCGTCTGTGAGGATGCTTCCAGAGGTTTCACTGAGGAGTGAACGCCTCCTCTAAAGTGGCGGCACCATCTGCATGGGCAGGAGTCCCAGACTGAATAGAAAGGGGGTCAGGAGAAGCCAACTGTGTTCTAACTAACTTCCTTCATGTTTCTCGTCTGTGCCTTGGGCCAAGCTGCCCCACCTTCCCGGTGACGGCAGACAGCATTTCTTTGACCTGTGAGCTAATGTAAATCCTTTCTCCCTGAAGTTGCCTTTGTCTGGCATTTGGTCACTGGGTAGGAAATGTAATCAATCTGAGGTAAGAACTCCCTCATTAGTAAGTTCCAGGCCAGCCTGGGCTACAGAGTGTTGACCTGTCTCAAAAACCCTTCTTGTTTATTATAGTAAATGCTGGAGAGAATGTAGAATCTCTCTCATGCATTGATGTTGTGAATATAAAATGACAGTATCCCTCTGGAAAGCATTTTGTTTCTTATAAAAAAAATGTTTTCCATGTTACTCAGCAATCATGTCCCCGGATATTTACTATAGAAGTTGAAATTTATGTTCAAGTAAAAACCTGTTACACAAATATTTGTCATCTTTATTTATAATGTCCCCACACACTGGAAACAATCCAGAAAAACTGCAACAGGTGAATAACAAAGTGTGCTACATCTGTACAGTCTAATTCTGCTGCCCTTTATAAAGATGAAAGCCCGGTACAGACAATGTTCATGAATCTCCAAGCAGAAGATCATGGAGTGGAGAAAAGGCAAACCTCAAGGTTACATGCCTTATGATCTCAACTGTAGAATACTTCTAAAATGCTGGGGGAGTTGTTTGGGTTTTTTTTTTTTTCCCATAGAGTCTTCCAAATAGACCGTGGTTGGGGAGAATTGGGAGAGGGAGTGGGTGACTCTACAGAGATGAAAATATCGTGAAACTGTATACATACACAAATTAAAAAAAAAAAGAACTCCCTCATTTCTTTTGTAGCCGTCCTTACTATAATTTGTAATTTAGCTGTGCTTCCTCCTCGGGATAAAGAAAATTCTAGCCAGGAAGTTTTTTCATTATCCTTCCTGGTACCCCAGGGATAGGACAAGGGCCAAGTTTTATGTTAGCTTTTATTATTAATTCTTAAAAATGATTTGAATGTCAGGTATATGATTAATTTTATTTGTTAACTTTGCCAGATTATTACCCAGATCTGTGTCACACACCTCTGTAGATGTTGTTATAAAGCAATTTTTAGAGGCGTGATTAACATTTGAATTGAGAGACCCTGAGTGGAACAGTCCTCTCTACAGTGTGAGTGGGCATAATCGGATCAGATGGAGGGCTGAAGAGAATAAGGTTTCTGCCTCTTACCCCTCTTTGAAATGGAGCTTTAACATCAGTGGTTTGCCTGGACCTCCAGGCTAACTTACGGTAAGTCTCTCTCCCACAGGAATCGCACTGGCTTTGTTTTTCTGGAGCACCCTGGTCCATATACCAGATAAGCAGCATACAATTGTAGACCACCCTTGTGTTTGAAACTGCACTGAGATTTTAGTTTTTCCTGGTGATTTGATTTTCTCATCTCCAACTCTGGAGAGAAGCAAGTATCACCAGGAATTTCCTGGGCCCATGAGAAAGGCTTAAATTAACTATCGTCTGAGAATCTCTGGTACTCTTGGGTTCTCCATCCCAGGGCCCCCCAATGCCATCTGTTCATCGTTGGTGGTTTTTATGTGGACATCAGTGCTCCAGCCTCTACCAGGCATGCCCAACACTCTAACACTCTACAAAGTTCACATTGGAGAACTGAGCGATGGAGCTAAAAAAAAAAAAGTCATGCTGTTTTCAGTAAGTTTACAATTTTGTGTTGGGTCACTATTTTGGGATGCATGAAGTTCCAGGCCAGGGCTCCTTTGGGGTGAAGGGGGAATATCTTCTTGAACTATCATCAAATCAGGTGATGTACCCTACCCTCAATCAAAGTTCTGTCTTTTTATTTCTTGCACATAGGGATTTTTCATTATTTTATGAGCTCAAGTATGCCTGTGAAAATATTTTTCCTGCTCGTGTTTGTATGGGCTTGTAGAGGGTGTGGAAATTCACACTGGCTCATTTTGTGTTGTTGCTGGAACCCAAAAACCAACTCACTCTTCATGTTGCTGAAGAGAGCTTTTTTATGGTTCCTTCCCAACTCTCCCCGATCTCACCCAGAGGGATTTCATCCCGATTGTACTTCTCTAGCTTCCACAAAGCCTGGGGTTCAATATCCAGTACCCCCAAACTGAGTGTGGGTGTGCCAGGTCACTTTTAGCCCTGGCACTTGGAAAGTGGGTGACAAGTGTCGCTGTCGTCTTTGGTGTGCTCGGGTTTTGTAACTCCAGGTCTTGTGTAGAGACTTCGGGCGGAGCCCAGGGGGAGGATCGGGCATTTGAGGTCATCCTCATTACATCGTGATCTTGAGGCCAGCCTGGGCTACATGAGACCTTACTCTCCACTCCCACCCCAAAAGAGCAGGACTCGCCTTAGAGCCAAGACCACTGTCACTCCACGGTCTTGGGACACCTCATCCTCTCCGGAGACCTGTGGTCTCAGAACATGCAGGGCTAATACATCACTGTATTGGCAAAGAGGGAGCTTAAAAAAAAAAATCA
>NC_134873.1:51469110-51579110 GCF_049852395.1 Peromyscus maniculatus bairdii | reverse complement strand
TGGATGACGGGAACAACTGTGACTGTTATTGAGTTACAAATTTATTTGCTGATGATGTGCCTGGAGTTCCCAACACAGGGCTTACTTATTTAATTATGACTTCTATAAAATCAATACCATCATACTCATTTTCTAGGGAAGAGTCTGGGGATGAGAGACATTGTTTCCTCAAGGTCACATGATTTCTAAATAGTAGTTTCAGCCCATTCAAAGCCCAAGTATTACTTGTACCCTGTGCATTCTGCTGCCTTGGCTGATCATTTATGAGACTATGAAGATGTTCAAAGGGCATTTTTGAGGTCTCCAGAGAGCTCTACCTGTGAGGCTGTGGAAATCTTGAGAAGACCAACCTTAAGCAGCTCTGAAAAAACTAATCTCATGGATGGCTTTTGAACTGCATTGGGAAGAGAATAACATTTAAGAAAAGCTTCCTAGCTGTGGCTATGAGTTTCATTGATCAAGTTTATCATTGTCTTTGTGAATGGTCTTTATAAAGACAATACTTATCTGTCTCCTTGGCATCATGCTGAACAAAGGTGGTACCTCTGAGCTCCAGCTTTATTTTATTTTATTTTTTTAAGGAATTGGGGCATCTTGGCCTATAGCTAGTTTTTCTTTTTTCCTTGGGTTCATACATATACCTGCACCTAGGAACACCCTCTTGAAGGTTTGGCTGTGAGTCTTAACCTTTAATGGCTTAGCTATCTTTCCAGCCCAAGGGAAACCCTCCTAGAGGCCCAGCATCCCCTCATGAAACACTTACATGGCTTCCAGCATGTGAAACCAGTTTCTAGGTATCCAATCACAATACCTGAAGATTTGCCGCTCCAGTCAGCTGAGCAACTGGCCTCCTTGCAGAGAGGTATTGTTTACACCCAGCCCTAAACCCCATTCTCCCAGGATCTATATCCAATGGTAGTCATAAACCAAAGCATCTTATTTGGTTAGAAGGAGCTCCTGCATCCTCAAGTGAAGGGGAGCCAGAAGGATGGTTTATCCTGGTTAAAGCCCAGGGACTTCTGGAAATTCCCTGGTGACTTCTTACAGGTCTGCTGCAAATCATTACAGGTCTGCTGCAAATCATCTCACATGCAGGTTGAGAAGGGTCCAGGGGAGGAAGGATGGGTTTGGTTGGGCGTGTTCACATGTATTGAGCACAAACATGGTCACAGTACACACAGAACTGATTGGGTAGTGGGAAGTCAGGTCAGTTTTCCTGGAACCACAACTTTGAATCCGTAACTGCCTTTATAATCCACCTTTCAAAGTCTTCATTTCTTAAGACATACGTGGCGATTTATGTCTGTAATCTCAGTACTTAGGAAACAGAGCCTTGAGGATTGCTGTGATAAGAGAGAGAGAGAGAGAGAGAGAGAGAGAGAGAGAGAGAGAGAGAGAGAGAGAGAGAGAGCATGTTCAAAAGACAGAAACACAAATGTCTAAATTTCTCACCCGTGGAATGGGAGACTCTATTACATAAGCCAATTCACCACTTAGCTCATCCAGGTGATCAAGAATTGAATAATGAACGTGAAAATGTACAGCGTGTGCTCAGGAGTATCAAGAGCAAATGACAGGTTTTTTCTTTTTAAGAAAACAGAACAAACTGAAGACAAGAAAAGGAGAAGGGCCCCTTATTTAATAAAATAATCCGTTCTTGGGAAGAAGGAATTTTCAGGAGAGGGAAAGGTAACAGGTGCAAACGGTTAAAATGCATTATATACCCATGTAAAACCGTCAAAGAATAAAATAGTTTTTCCCCTTGGTAGAGGTCAAAAGGAAATAAATAATAATGATTGTGAAAAACCCATGTACAGTTGTATTTGTGTCAGCTAGTATATAGTTTTGAGACAAGTTAAGCTGGGTTATTAAAATGATCCGGGAAGAAATCACAGCTACAGCCATCTTGAGAAAAAGCTGAAGCCTTTGTGAGTGTGGGGTCCAGGGTGAGCAGTGCAGACGTGAATCAGAGGGGACGTTTACCTCCCAGAAGAGTTTACCTCGGCCCAGAGCTCAGTGAAGCAAAAGCGTGATCTCAGGCAATGCTGCGCGGGATGCCTTTAAACAGACAATTGCTTCTACTCAGCGGAAACGCAAGTCTAGCAGGGCATCTTGTGGTTTTATTTGCTACAGCATTTGCTGGGGTGGCCAACCATAAAAGTCCCTTGATCATGTAGGGTGGCCAGGTTCTAGATCCTGAAATCAAATCAGAATAGAAGATAGCTGTAATGATCACCTGGTGTTCTAGAAGGATCTTCAGACGTGTCCTGTGCTCTGTCCTTTCCCAAGCCTGACTCTAAATTGTGGACTGTATCTTTCCCCTCCCTTGCCTTCCCCTCCTCTCCCCTCCTCTCCCCTCCCCTCCCCTTCTCTCTCTCTTCCCCCCATCCCCTCTCTTTTCTCTTTACTACTTTTCTCTCTCTTTATTGTTTTTTCTTTCTGTTCCGAGGCTCAAACCCAGGACCCAGCACACACGTTGTGTAGCCATTCCCATTGACTTGACATTCTTTCAGAAGGACAGGGAGGCTCCTCTTAGATCCAGGGAGCTTACAAAACTTAGAAGGCTCAGCAATTCCCTTCCCAAGGCTACAAAAGCACTCCACACTCCCTGGACCCCGCACTCACACCCTCAGACTTTCTTTTAGGGAGAGGAGACTCACTTCGGAGTTGTCTGGGAGTCGGGTAGGGAGCCCAAGGTTGCAGCATTCATGGGCTGTCAATTGTGCCTGGGTGTGCTTTCTGCTGACGCGGATTCATGCCCCACCCATAAACAACTACAAGAAACCCACTGATCTTTCCAAGGTGGGTGGAGTCGTTTCTTTGGTGTGCTGTCCGTGCCCTATGTGGGGTGAAAAGACATTTGTCCACATTTCAGGCAAAGCCATACAGCTGCTGGGCAAGCACAGAGAGCCACATTCTCAGCCCTTGCTTCTTTTGATTTTCTTTTTCTCTCTTAGTCAGGATCTTGCTATGTAGCCTGGTTTGCCCTTGACCTTGTGATCCACTTGCCTCTGCATCCTGAGTGCTGGGATGAGTGGTGTGTGCCACCATGCCAGGCTTTGATATGGCCTTTCATTTCCAGTCTATCACTCCTGTTCTTCAGGTTAGGTACAGCTGATTTCCATCACTTACGGTCAAAGAGTCCTAACCTATATATTCACAGACACCTAAACAATGTCCAATAAAGTATGGGTGTGGGGCTGTGGTAGATGAATTGAGGAGGAGATAGACTAGGAAGGGCTCTGGGAATACAGATCAGACGCAGACATAGAAGAAGGCCTGAAAGCCCTTGGAACTGTAATCTGGTACATTGGACTGTAGTCATGTACATCGGGGAACTAATAGAAGGCTCTCGCCTGGGTGGAGGACTTGATAACGATGGTTTCCGATTTTAAAGATCCTATTTCACCTTTTTAATGTATGTGCTTGTATGTGTCTTAGTCAGTGTTCTCTCTCTGTGAGAAGACTACAACCAAGGCAACTCGTACGAAAGAAAGCATTTAATCAGGCCTGGCTTACAGTTCAGAGGTTTAGTCCATTGTTATCATGGTAGGAAGCATGGCGGCATGTAGACAGACATGATGCTGGAGAAGGAGCTGAGAGTTCTACATCTGGATCCTCAGGCAGTAGAAAGAGAGAGACACTGGACCTGGCTTGGGCTTTTGAAACCTCAAAGCCCAGCCCCAGTGACACACTTCCTCCCACAAGGCCACACCTACTCCAAACAAGGCCACACCTCCTAATCCTTCTCACATAGTGCCACTCCTTAATGAAGCTTTCAAATATATGAGGCTATGGGAGGGGCATTCTTATTCAGACCACCACAATATGTGTTTGTGTACGTATTCACATGTGTGGGTGGGTGTGTATGCACATATGTGTACATACATCTGTAGGTAAGAGGTCCGCATTAAGGGTCCTTCTCAAGACCGGGCCTCTCACTGAACCTGGAGATCACGGAGTCGGCTTGGCTGTCCGGCTCACTAGCTCCTGGGACCTGCTTACCTCTGCCTGCCCCCCTCACTTCTACCCCACAGTGCTGGGGTCACAGATACATGCCCATTGCTGTACCCAGACGTCATGTGTTCCTGGGGATCTGAACTCAGGTTTTCATGCTTACACAGGTAGTCCCCTCCTCACCCACTCAGACCCTTCCGCACCAAAGTTGGGGAATTTATTTCAGGATAAACCAGCTCCTTTAAATTTTATTCAAAAGCCAGCTTTTATATCTTCTGGCAGAGATGCTGGTGAGGGTGGACTTTGTGGGGGCGGAGCTATGCTCTGGGTCCACATGATAGACGGGGGTGGGGTGGGGGTCGGAGTGGGGGGTTAGGGTGGGGTGGAGTGAGGTGGGGAGGGGTCCTGCTCTGGGGTCGGGTAGTGAGGATAGTGGCAGAAGGAAAATGATGAGAATCAACTCAAAGAGATTCTTGGATCTGGTGACTTTCTGGTCCGGGGTAACACACACAAGGGAGTGGGGAAGAACGCCATTTGGGTTTTGAGCTGCCCTAACTGCCCGGGGCTGCCATGCCACAGACTTCCCAAGACCCACAGCTGCCAGGCCCACGGGCACAGAGAAGACGACACACACAGCCCATCATTCCAGTTGGCTCGGCTTCTCCACCCTGGGGGTGGAGGGGGTGAGGTGGGGGATGTGGTGGGACTGGAGGTTGCGACAGAAAGTGTCAGGGATGATTAAAGGCATGGCGAATCGGGGCCATGAAGGAAAGGTTAAAAGGACGGCAGCTCTTTAGCCTGGAGAGGGGTGGCACGGAACAGCTCCCGTCAAGTCGGTAGAGTTGTTAGTAGGCACGTGCCAGGCAGCCGCTCCACAGAGCCGCAGATCTAGGGATGACAGCTACCCCAAACGGGCCGGGCAGTTCTGCGGGCGTGGGGGCGAGGCTGCTCTGGAGACGGGCGGAGGCGTAATTAATTATAAAGGCTCTTTTGTGGTCTCTCAAGTCCCTCCTGCCCTCCCCTTTGTTTTCTGTGTCTGTCATGGTGTTGTGCACGAACTGAACCACAGCCAGGCCTTCGGACAGCCCCCGATACCTGCTTTCCCGCTCACTCTGGAAGGTAACGTGGCTGTACACTTGACAAGTCAGATAATGCCAGCACAAAGGGGAGACTGTCTAATGTTGTGGAGCCCGCTGGCTGGCCCCATCCCCGACCTGGATGGATCTGCTTCCTCCGTCACCTCCAGCCTCCCCTAGTCTATCTGGATCCCTGACTGACAATCCAGGAGTTCTTATTTGCTCTGCTTCCGAATCCTCTCATCTGTCACCTCCACACTCTGCCATGTCTTTTATTTCTTCCCAGGTCAAACACGCTTCATTTTTCCCCCAGCCAACATTAGAAACATTTTCTCTTTTTGCTAGGTTAAGTATTTTACTCCCATAGCCAGGCTGTCTTAGCACACACTCAGGCCAGCAAGACTCAGTTTCTCCTGGGACAGACCCAGAGGCCTTTTGGCCTGGGCCTCCTTGGATTCCTGTTAAAGTAACATGGGCCTACTGTGAGGTTTTCTGATCCTCGACAGAGGACCTGTAAAAGAATATTGGCCGTTGAAGGAAGTAGATCAGCTATGAGCCACCCGTTCATGTTTCCATCCTAGAGTTGGGCTATGATCAGGTCTAGAGTTAAAATGTCTTTTGTTCCAGTTCCACCACTGAGGAATTGAGAGTATGAGCAAGCTTCACCTGACATGAGCGTGGTCTCCTGAGCTGGTGAGAAGACCCCAAAGGCCACGCCCCCACCAAGAAGTTCTCCGGGAAGCAGGGAATGTAGACCTCCCCACCTGCAATTTCACCATGCCAGCAAGCACACTTGCCATGCCAAGCTCATCTCAGGAGGTCCACCGTGTCGACATGGATGGAGCAGAGGACCAGGGATGGAAATGGGCAGAGACTATTCAGTCAAGAATCCTGAGACATGCTGAGCTGTGTGAGGCATGAGGCATGCCCTGTGCTCTTCTCCCTGTGGCTGTGGGGACATGCAGAAGGTAGGTCTGACGTGCATTCCTTAAGCATTCTGCAGCATGAAGCACACGGATGACATTTATCAAGCCGTAGGTCCCAAGAAGACTGGGACAGTGGTCATAGAAATATCAGAACTGCCCGCCCTGCTGCAAATCTCATGACCTCTCCCTCTAAGACGGGTATACTCCTAAACAGCAGACAGGGCTCACCTCACTCTGAGGCTGCCACTATAACAATATGTTCTCAATATGGGTTATTAGGTGGAATGATGGAGCCGAGGAAGAGGCTGTTCAAAGTCTGGGCTTGGGGGACCTGGGCATTTCTTAGTTTAACGAAACTTCAGTGTCCAGGTTCTGGCTGTCTGCTGTCCTTGACAGTGACCAGCTTGAGAGGGACTGATTGGCCTGGGCTGCATTTCCCTTCGGGTGTTGCTGCCTCTCTTGATGGCTTTGGTAGTCATCTTCTTCCTCCTCTTCTTCCTCTCTCTTCTCCTCCTCTTCTCCCTGTTCCTCCTCCCGTAAGTGTAGGGGGAGCCCAGGAGTCCTTGAATCTGCAAGGAGGCAAGTGCATCTCTGTGCTCCATTCCACTGGAAAACTCAGAACAATTCCTATTATTTTCAGTTCCCAGACCTTGAATGTGTCAGGTTCACTTCCTACATCTCTCCCCGGCGCCCGGATCTGCAAGTAATTTAACCGTGTTTTCATAGAGCGCAAAGACGTTCCGCTTGTTTACACTGGAGACAAATTTTCCTCAATTGACGCAATCCTATTGATGAAATAATGACTTTCTTCCTCATTTAAAGGTAATTTCGGCTGGTGTCGTGACATGCAGGAGAAAGTGAAAGGCTCTTCTGTCCCGCTATGTGAAGGGCAGACTCCCACAGCTCTCTCACCTGTTCCGAAGCATCCCAGGCAGCCCAGGGAGGCGGGAGCCCAGGCGAGAGGAGGTTGGCTAAACAGCTGGTTCTTGATTAGGGAAATCAAAAGGCAGCCTTGACTGGGTAATGAATGCCAAGGTTGGGCAGGATAGATGTACTTTGTTTCAACAATGCCTTGATTTACTTTCCAGATTCCTAACATCTAATCAGCCAGTGTTTGCACGTCCACTGTTTTTTCCTTCCTTCCTTTTTTTTTTTATAACGTCACATCATATGACAGCCAGGACATACTATTTCAATCAAACAATTAAAATCAAAGAGAGGGAGTGGGGTGTCAGGGAGGACAGCAGGGGACTTCACATCCAGGCGAAGCGTGCAGATGAGGGGATGGGGGACGTCCTCAGCTTCCCCTGGGCCTAGTTGCTCATGAGGAAACAGGAGGGGTCAGATCCAGTGACTTCTAAGAACTTCTCCCTTCAGCTCTGAGAGGCAGTGAAACCAAGCGGCCTCTGTTCATTCCGGCTTCCGTTTCACGTCCTTGGACTGTGTATTTTGATAAAGATAAGAGCAGAGAACAACATTTGGATGGATGGGCCCTCTTCCACGACTTTTCAGTGAGGTCGGGACAATGCGTTCTGTGTTAGCCGGGCTGTTTGAGGACTAGATATCCTTATGTGTTCTGGAGGTGGTGGGGGTTGGAATTATGCAATTATGCAATGATTTTCAAAATAATTTAAGGGAAGCTTTGGTTGTAGTTCAGGGGGTAGTGGGCTTGTTTGGCATCTCAAGGCCTATCTAGGTTTGATCTACCTCATTACAAAAAGATTTTCTTTTCCTTTATGGACATTGTTGCTTTGCTTGCATGTGTGTCTGTGTGAGGGTGTCGGGTCTCCCAGAACTGGAGTTACAGACAGTTGTGAGCTGCCATGTGGGTGCTGTGAACTGAACCCAGGTCCTCTGGAAGAGCAGACAGTGCTCTTAAACCCCTGAGCTATCTCTCCAGCCCCACTAGAAAAACATTTTAAGAAATAATAATAATAATAATAATAATAATAATAATAATAATAATTTGTAAATACTTGGGAATGTATTTCCAAAAACTGAACCCCAAGTGGCATGGATACCATGGCCACACAGGACCTAAGTGTTAGTGGCTGACGTGTTTTAGGTTGTTCAGCCTATTGTAGGTACTTGCTAGGTATTCCATTGTTTTCTCTTGACCAGAGGGTTGGCAAGCATTTTTTTGTGAAGTGCTAGAAAGTAAATATTTTAGGCTTTGTGGACAGAAGGTTTTTAGCACCATGATGCAGCTTCTGTTAGAGGTAGCATGCAAATGTGTGTGGCTGTGTTCCAATAAAACTTTACTTGTGGGTCCTAGCATTTGAATTTCACATACTCTTTGAGTCACAAGGTGTTCTTCTCTTGATTTTGTCAACCACTTAAAAATGTAAAATCTACTTTTTGCTCCTAGGTAGGTGAGCTAGATTTGGCTCATAGATTGTGGATCTGTTCTTTGGGATAGCCCTTTAAGGAGGAACTATTAACAGACAAAGAAATTGAGGTTTACTTAAAGTAGAATTAGAATTGGAATATTATAATTTTTTTTTTGATACAGGGTCCCTTGTATCCCAGGCTGGCTTCAGACTCAATATGCACCGACATGCACAGTTTATGTGTTATGCAAGGCATTGATTCCAAAGCTGCATGCATGCTAGGCCAGCAGTCTACCAACCGAGCTGCATCCTCAGCCCAAGTAGATAATCTTGTCTAATAGTTTGAAGTTTTCAGGGACATCAAATGAGACTAGTAGACTTGGGGACTCAGCTCCCTCTTTTTTTAAACATGGCTGTTAAAAAGAGATGTTTCAACCGGGCTGTGGTGGCGCACGCCTTTAATCCCAGCACTCGGGAGGCAGAGCCAGGCGGATCTCTGTGAGTTCGAGGCCAGCCTGGGCTACCAAGTGAGTTCCAGGAAAGGCGCAAAGCTACACAGAGAAACCCTGTCTCGAAAAACCAAAAAAAAAAAAAAAAAAAAAAGAGATGTTTCATGGTGATTTGGATTCAAAACATCCAAGCAAGACCAGCCCCTGACCAGGCTAGGTAATCCCTAGGCTGCTTAGGAGTTGTGCAGGACAATGACTTTAAGTGACTGGAAGGAGGGGAGAAAAAAAGACAATGAAAACCTTGTTCTGTGAGCATTGGGGTTGTGGATGATGCCTGGATCTCCCGGTTGGTTGGGCACCCAGGGACGTCAGCTCAGCTCCTCTGTGGGATGGAGTCCAGGATGAGAGTGTATGAGGAAGCCTGCCATGATTCCAGTCTCCTCCCACTCTGTGGTTGAAGATGATGCATTTTGGAAAGTTCTCTAGTGCATCCCCCAATTCTGTCTTAATGTTTCTAAGATGGGCAGACTTTATCTCCAGAGCCAGACTGTCTCATCCTAGGGTTGGCTGCAGGCCTGTCCTGTCCTCTTCTTTCCACACTGGGTGCAGTGTGGCCAGGCTGTGATGCAAGAATGTGCAGAGACCTAAGAAACGTCCTTTCACTCTGAGACATGGCTTCAGGGAGTCCAGCTGCCTGCTCAGTGGTGTTAGTGGATGCTGGTATAGGGGACCACAGAGGATGCTAGTATAGGGGACCACAGAGGATGCTGGTTCAGAGGACCACGGAGGATGCTGGTATAGAGGACCACAGAGGATGCTGATACAGAGGACCACAGAGGATGCTGGTACAGAGGACCACAGAGGAAGGGAGGGAGACATTGCAGTCTCTTTCACCCATGTTGTTAGTATTTGAAGGGCAACTAATGTGTGTTGGCTTCAAAGCCAGGGGTCCCCATGTGTATTGATTTTGAGTACCCTGCCTGGCTCCTAGGAGAGGCACAGTGATTCTGTTAGCTGCATAAAGAAACCAAGGCTCAGAACAGTTCTCCAGTTCCTGAAAGGAGCAGCCAGAGGGAAGCAGAGCCAGTCCTGTCTACTCTCTGCCTCCTGCCACATCTGCCCTACAAGGGGCTGGGCAGAGGGACCAGCTGCAGTTCTTACCTGGACCCTTGATAGCTGTGGGACTTGAGTAAGTTATCTGACCCCCAAGTTTGTGTTTCTTCACCTGTATTGGTGTTTGCTCATACAGCTGCTATGAACAGAGAAGGAGTGTCACATGAAGGTGTCTAGAAACTGCCAGGTGTATAGGTTTTTTTACACAGCTGTTTTCTGCCTCCATTTCAAAGTGATTTGGTTTTGTGAACTTGACTGACCTAATCAATCTTACTCAGTTTGCACTCTCTAGGGCCAAGGAGACTCAGGCACTGTGACTGCACAGTTGTCAATAAATATGTATTCAATGAGTGCAAGCACAGTGCTTGTATTTTTTGATAAGCAAACATCTGGATACTCAGGCACTTCAAAATGATGGATTTTTGACTTCTCATCTGAGTGTTGGATACGCAGCAGAAATGATTTCAAATGGTAGGGACACAGCCAGGGCTTGAGGATGCAGGCTGGCCGTGGCGGACTGTGTGTGTAATTGGGGAAAGTCTACGTGGCTTTTCAAATAACCCTAGCAAAGTGGCTGGGTTGGTCTGCTGTAGGCGAAATTTTTCTGTTGGGACTGCCGGCTCCCCAAATAATCACACAGAGACTTATTAATTGTAAATTCTTGGCCTGCTTCCTCTGCATCTGGCTGGCGACTCTGCCCTTCTTCTTCCCAGCGTTCTCCGAGTTTGGCTCTCCCATCTAACCTCTTCCTGCCTAGCTATTGTCCAATCAGCTCTTTATTAACAACGAGAGCAACACATTTCCCCAGGGTACAAAAGGGTGATTCCACAGCAGTCTATCACCCATCTCATCCACCCATTTATCTGATCATTCAGAAGTGGCTGTCAGAGACTTTTAGGGCCTCCTTTAATACACAGTGAAGAAAGATTATCTGTGCCATGGCCATTGTTTTTCCATAAATAGAGGCTTTTAAACTGCCTGTGGGAGCTTGGGAACCATTTGCTCTTGTGTGTGTTAGACATTTATCCCATATCCTGGATGCTTGCTTCTGTACACTACCTTTGAAGGACCATCCTTATATCATTTTATAGCCATGCTCTTGTCTGCAGGGGGTGAGGGAATAAGACCTTTGGCTACTGTCTTTAAATGTCCTGAGCTTGAGTGACAGGGAGGGGGCAAAGGTATGTATCCTGAGCTGGGGATTATGGGAAACTCCCTGCTGGACTTAAGGGAATAACACTTCAAGTCAAAAGGCAGGTAAAGGATGACTTCATCATCATTATCACATCATCACCATTATCATTACAATCCACCACCACCATCATCATCACTATCACCATCATTACTGATATCATCACCATCACATTATCACCATCATCACCATTACCATCATCATTATCATTATCATCATCATCATCACTGATATCACCATCATCCCATCACTATTATTATCACCATCACTGATATCACCATCATCCCATCACTATTATCATCATCACCATTACCATCATCATCATCATCATCACTGATATCATCACCATCCTCATCATCTTCATCTTCCTCCTCTTCCTCCTTGTCATTATTTATATATGTGTTTTGATGTGTCTATTATTGCTTTAAAAATTAATTCAGTCACATGATTCAGTACTATACGATCTACTGGATTCTGATAGCTATTTATTTATTCTTACATGAAAATGACTCCTGGCTCTTAGTTTGGGGGGGATACTTTTATTTGCATTTTACAGTTAACTAGCAGTTTCTAGTTTCCAGCATACGGGCCACCAGCAGTTCAGTGTTATGTTTTGTTTTTCCTATTTTGTCAGCTGCTTTTAATATTCCATGACATAAACCAAGATAGGAACAACTTTAAAAAAAAAAAAAGTCAACTTGTTTGAGCTGCTCCTGAGTTGAGAATGAATCTGAGAGTCCTTCAGTGACTGCCCATCATGAACTCTGGAACCTGACTCAGCATGCATGGACTGGCTGAGGTGGGCCTGTTCTTCCCTGAAGTTGCCCTGACAACCCACTTATTACAGTTCTAAAACTGATTTAAATTTAATTCAAGTCCTTGGGCTTGGTAGCAGACATTTTTACCCTCTGAGCTATCTTGTCAGCCTCAAATCTGATATATATATGTTATAATTTATATACAATATACAATAATGTGTAATATAGTATAGTAGAATATATTATATATAAAATAATATATAGTATAATAACACAATATAATATATAATAAAATAACATAATATAAATAAAATAATATATAATATAATAACAATATAATATAAAACACAATCTATTAATTTTAACAGATGGACAATATTATTATATTATATATGATCATACTTTGATCAGATTTGCTTATTTTTTGGTCTCTTTTTGGAAAATTCTGGTGACAGAGGAATCAGTCAATGATGTAGGCTAGAACTTCCTCTGTGAGGTTACTGTATCTTTGAACCCCAATTGAAAAAAGTTGGGTGTTGGTTTAACTGACATCCACCAGGATCCTTTTAGTCTTTGATTTTCTGTGAGTCCGTGGACCTGACTGTTCAAGTTTGGTGACAGGTGTTCTGAAATGACTGTCCCTTTTCTATGGTGACTGGCTGGTTAGCAGGGGGCACTGTGGGCACAAGACTGGCTTATTCTAATGACTCCCTAACCTTCCATGAGTGTCCAGGGCCTTGGAGGACCTGGATGGGCCATTTCTCCTGGATGTCCTGTTTTTGCTTTAACTCACCTTGGTCCTCCCAGCTGAAGCCACCGGCACAACTGACCCATCCCAGAGTCAGTCCTGACCTCCTAGGAAGTGGGGATGGAGCCTAGCAAGCCCTGGAGGAAGAAGTGGCTAGACTCGACTATCATGTTTTCAGTCAGTAACAGTTGTGCCTCAGTTAACTCAGAGGCAAGGGTATTTATTAGTTCTGCTCCAAGTTGGTATTAAACCGTGTTCACATCACACGTGGATCCAGAAGCCCTAGCACTTGCTGGCTCCTGGGTACAGTCCTCTTCTTTACTTAATTCCAAGCGAAGACTGGGTGTGTCAGAGGTGGCCTGGCTTCCAGAATTTCCTCCTCATTCCCCTCCTCCAAAGGCATCTACAGAGACCCCCCCAATCCACCATCTATCTGATCATGGTCTTATCCCACGGACTCCATCCCATTTAGTTGAAGCTGGGGTCACCAGATGCTGAAGCTGTACCCTGGTCTGCTGAGGAGTCCCGCTTGAGATGTAATACAGGGGAAATCAGGGGCCCTTCTGATGGACCTTCATCTTATTAACAAAAGAGCACAGGGGAAATCAGGGTCCTTCTGATGGACCTTCATCTTATTAACAAAAGACTTCAAGGATGTACTCAAATGGAAGTTCAAAGACAATTCTATTCTGCTTTAAAGTAAAATATCTCAGGACTGTAAATCTCAGCAGCTGGCTGGAGGAGGACGATGGAGGAGAGAAAGGGCCATGAGTGGGGTGGGAGCCGTGTCCTTGAAGCAGGCATGGAGGTCAGGTACATGGTGGAGGGGGAGGGGCAGAGAAAGTGGAAGGAAGCCCAAGGGACCGGCAAAAGCATGCTTGGCTTCCGGCCAGCGTCGGAGAGACAGAGACAGAAAAAAAGAAAACGGAAAAGTTGTACCTTCCTGTCTCAGGCCGGAGAAAGGCTGGCAGACTCAGCCAGACCTCAGGGTGCCTCCTAAGGACTGTACAGGAAGGCCAGGAATCCGGGGAAGGAAAAGGACAGTCAGCCACTACAGGAAACGTTATTCTACCTAACTCTTCAGCACGGCTTAAGGTGAGCCTGCCTTCTGAGGTGCTGCCCCTTGGCCAGGCGATTGATCAGGCCCAACAGAAATGTTAGGTCTCCATCCAGCCCAGAGACTCCATTTTCTTGACCAGAAGGAGACTTTCCATAACAGACCCTTTCTGACTCTTTAACAGATGGAGAGTGCAGGGTCCCCATCCATTCCCAGATTCTACTGGGATCTTGGCTTGGCTTCTGGGTCCTGACCTCACGATTATCTCTAAGAACTGCTATGTCTGAGCTCACCTGGCAGGACATAGCACCTCTGCAGGCAAGGCCTGTACAACTGGAGCCCCTCGATATCCCAGAACAGTTGGCTCTCTGGACTGGCCTTGTTTATGATCTTTACAGAGTGAGAGCAGATCATCGCCCGTCTTCTGGGAGAAATCTCCTCCAGTTGTGGTGGCTCCATCCTCCGAAGTGATTAAGACCTGGGAGAGACAGAGTTCAGAATCTTCCCAGGACGTATCACCAGCCTGCACTGTGACTAACACACACTAAACCCTAGTCTGGCAGAAGGCGGCAGTATCAGGGTGACGGTGCTCAGAAGTCTTGCTGTCTGAGGAACAGACCTGAAAATGGAGAAGCCAAGGAGCGAATAGAATTCGTCAGGGTGTCTGCATGCAGGCAAGCAGACCCTGAGGCCAGACAACAGGTGCTGGACCTCTGACAGGGACCCCCGGGTTTGCTTGTGGGGAACGGGCCTAGGACAACACCAGGGCTCAACATCTGATCCTTTGCTAGCTGTAGGGTGTCTGTCTATCCTGGTTTCATCGTAAGTGGACCCCAACACTGCGGCTTATCATTCCAATATGCCCTCAGTTTGACACACACACACACACACACACACACACACACACACACACACCAGAACACAGACACACACACACACAGAGAACAGAACACACACACACACACACACACACACACACACACACACACACACACACACACAGAACAGAACACACACACACACACACACACACACACACACACACACCAGAACACAGACACACAGAGCACCCTTTCCGGTCGGTACCTGGACTCACATGTGGGGAGCAGTTGGGGAGCAAATGGGGGGGGGGTCGGCTGTTAACTCCCCACCCAGGACCTCTTGACCTCTATCCATGGATCCATGACCAGGATCCATGACCAGGAGAGCTTACCTTACTGTCAGGGAAAGCCTTATACAGGAGTGAGTGTCCAATGGTCCCTAAGCTCATTCTCAGGGTGACCAGAAGGGACCCCTAAAAGATGAAAAGAGTCTGGGAGTTGGGGTAATGTGGAGTGGGAGTGAAACCCACTGGAGACAAAAAAACCTTGAACCCCTCCATTTTCAAGCAGGCCTGGGCTGATGGTGGGGCAGCAGCGCCCTCTTGTGGCTGTAACATCTGAGCGCTCCTCCGTGCCTTCCGTGGTCTCCCCAGCTCGCTTTCCCATCTGTGCCTCTCCCGTGGACCTCCACTCCCCATACCCACAGCTTTCCACTTTTTTTTTTCTTCTGGAATGGTTTGGGAGCCTCACTACAGAAAACCATCTCCAAGGGAAGAGACTGACAGTTGTCTGATTGAGCATCACACCCCCTTGATCGAGGGGGTCATTCATTTAGCAGTGACCAGGGGTGACTGGGCACTCCTTCCAATGCGCTGCTGGTAGCACATATTTCCTCCATTTCACTCCCCACCTGACCAGCTACCCTGTACACAAATCCCATTCTGAACTGCGTCTATGCTGGGGATATACACCGTTACTCTCATTTTGCTCCCAGAACGGAGGCACCACGGTCACGCCGAGACCGGAGCAGGGAAAGGGTGGGGTGTGGGCACAGCTGGGTCTCTCTCTGTAACTCCCTTTAACTACAGTGACCTGGCTTTCTTTGGCCTCTGGACATGTGGTTCTCACACTTGGTCACGACATCCCCACAAATGAGAGAAGGAGCTGGCCAAGTGGGGTCCATATTCTGACTTTATCAATCTTGCTCCCTCCTTCTGGAATATCATGGCTTTCTGTAGTTTTTCATCTGGCTTTGGAATTGGCGTGCGTGCATGCGTGTGTGTGCTCGTGAGCGGGCAGATATATATGGGAGCCAGCATGGAGTCTTTTTCACATGGGCTCAAAGTAGGGCTTAAAGGCAACAGTTAAGGCGTCAGGGGTCATTTATTTTCTTAAAAGAGTAAAAGCTAAACTATCCATGTAAAAATGAGGTTTACTGTAGCACAGAAAAGTTCTTGGTCTGGGCTCTGCCCCTGCCTTAGACAATCGCTTGCCCTCTGCCCTGGGCCCTGACTTCCCCACTGGGAGCTGCGCATGCTCCGAAGGTCCTGCTCTGCGCTCTCCACATCTCCACGTCTCTCCTGTCTCTCATTCTTGCTCGGCCCAGCAGGAGAAGATCCACGGGGACCTGGGTAGACCGGACCTACTGCTCAGAACCGGTACCACTCACTGCCCGCTCACGTGGGCTCTCCACTTCCACTTTTGCTGAAGCAATATTTTCCTAGTGTGTATTTTTAAAAACTTTTTCAGTGGTGGTGCCCGTCTCCCATTGGGAAAATTAACTGCTTACAGATGTGTGAAGCGGTCTCCTCCCAGGCAGTGAAACCGCTGGGGTTTGGATATCACTTCAAAGGGGACAAAGAAGGCTGCCTGTCTCTGAGATAGACAGCAAACTTCTTTTAAAAAAAATTATTATTTTCTGTGTGTGGGTGTTTTGCAGGCATGTATGTCTGTGCGCTAGGTGCATGCTTGGTGCCCAAGGCCAGAAGAGGGCATTGGATTCTTGGATGGGGAGTTACAAACAGTTGTAAGCCCCCATATGGATGCTAGGAGTTAAACTTGGGTCCTCTGGAAGCCAGTGCTCTTAACCACTGAGCCATCTCTCCGGCCCTGACAGCAAACTTCCTGACTTATAAAAAAGCCCTAATATGATTGCCATTCAGAAATGGAAGGGTGAGGTCTGTCTGAAGGCTTGGGGTTGAAAATTTTGGAGAGGCTGCATTGAAGCGGTTGTTTGTGAGACCAGACGGCGAATGCTTACATCAGCAGGGATAAGTTAATTCCTTCTTAATTCCATCTTACGTGACACATAGCACCTAATTCAGCCAGGCTAGATCTCTGCTCCCACTCAGCCACACTCTCAGCTTTGGCTAGTCTATGTAGCAATTTCCCTTGGGAGTCCAGGATGACAGTCTGGTGCCTCATCCTAGAAACAGTACCCAACCCTGTGACCTTGAGTTCCTGGGGTACCCGGTGGCTCTCTGCCATTCATCCATCTCTCATCCTGACTCTCTTTCTATGATTTTGTCTGACCCAGGAATGTTCACAGGTCCCCCTTGAGGCCTTCGTCCCCAGCTGTCACCCCAAACCCGCATTTTGCACAGCAGAAAGACACCCAGAAATAGAAGAAAGATATTTGGTAAAATCCCAGAGAACTTGCACATAAAGTTATCTTTTCTTCTTTTTTTTCTCGTTTTCTGGAACCCAAGCTCTTCTTCACCAGCAGCTCTCAAGTCTCGGTTTTAGCTGCGGGGTCAGAGCCTGCCCTTCCTGTGGGTGCAGGTATCACGAACGCATGAATGAGCATGGCGTACGTGCATGTGGAGAGTGCGCATGTGCTGGTGTTTGTGGTGGTGAGACAGGATGGAGAGGGCAACCCTTTCCCCAGCAGGTACCACCGCGGGCCAGACCTTTTTCTTACCCGAATCTGGGACAACTTCCTTTCACCACAGTTGAACGATTTCCTTGGTCTGTTTCTCCCCATTTCCAGGCACAAGGCTGCAGCTTTTGTCCCATGAGAGTGACTCCGGGAAATGAAGTCTGAGCAAGAAGAACCCCCCGAGACTGACTAGATTCTAGTGAAATGGAAGGACCACTTTAAACAGGAATTTCTTGCGGCTTCATCCTGTTCGATGTAAATATTGCATGTCTTGGTTACTTTTCTATCACCGTGAAATAAACACCACGACCAAAGGCAACTTATGAAGAAGAAGAAGAAGAAGAAGAAGAAGAAGAAGAAGAAGAAGAAGAAGAAGAAGAAGAAGAAGAAGAAGAAGTTGTTTATTGGGGGCTTGCTTACAGTTTCAAGAGTACAGGACCATGGAGGGGGGGTGCGGAGCATGGCAGCAGGCAGGAGTGTTGATTGAGCTTTAGCTGAGAACAACAACCATGAGGGAGGGAGATGGAGATGGAGATGGAGAGGGAGAGGGAGAGGGAGAGGGAGAGGGAGAGGGAGAGGGAGAGGGAGAGGGAGAGGGAGAGGGAGAGGGAGAGGGAGAGGGAGAGGGAGAGGGAGAGGAGAGACTGGCAATAGCTGGCCTTTGAAACCTCCAAGCCTGCTTGCCTTGAGTGACACTCCTTCTCTAACTAGGCCACACCTCCTAATCCTTCTGAATAGTTCCACCAACCGGAGACCATGCATTCAGATACACCAGCCATTCTCATTCAAACCACCACATTATGCTAACGATATTTTTGCAGTTTGGGTGGGACTTTCTTTTAAATGCAAGAACCACTCACAGACAAGGGGAGTGTGTTCTCTGCTAATTTAGACAGGTGGATGTGGGCTTAGAATGGGAAGATTTACAAGGCAAGACTCAAAAAGGACAACAGGCAGGAGGTGATATTATTACCCTTGTGTTCACATTCCCATGGGATAAATATGGGAGGGATGCATTTGCATGGAAGGTAAATTTATCCACGGCATTTTCTCTTGGAACATGGTAACTATTAAAAACAATCTACAAGAAAAGCAATTCAGTAGGAAATGGTGGTAAGCTGTCCTCAGGTCTTTAAAAAAAAAAAATACGTGCTTTAAGGAGAAGTGGAGTGAGTTATTTTCTCCAGAGGCATGACATGAAAGTTGAACGGCCAGCATGTCTGCTATTTGGAGGACCTGGGATGGTTGAACGTTAAGTGGGATCAGTGAGAGGAGACAGACAAGCTGAAGAAGAGAGGCCATTGGTGGCTAACAAGGGCGTGTGACCAGAGTGTCCTCCCGCAATTGGGCCAACATGGGGATAAAGCTGCCAGGGATAACGCTTCTGGTTGTCCAGAGTTTGCAAATCAGAGCACTAGACAGCCCGTCTCACTGAGTGTCCTTTCTGTAGGAAATACCAAACAAAAGACCCCCTTGGCCTCACAGTGCGAGCCAAAGACCGGAAAATTGATGGCTGCCTTCTGTAATCACACTGCGCGACCATCCCCCAGACTCAGAGGTGCATCCTTAGTTGAAAACCATTATAACCTTGACGGGGGCAAACTCAGGCAAGGCCTAGCTCAAGGCTAGGGGCTGGTCTCTAGCATGCTGTGCAACCGTGACGCCATATTTGATGTATAGGAACTGTGGTGGTTTGAAAGAAAGTGGCCCCCCCAAGAGAGAGGCACTACTGGGAGGTGTGTTTTTGTGGGAGTAGGTGTGGCCTTGCTGGAGGATGTGTGTCACTGTGGAGGTGGGCTTTAAGGTCCCATAGATGCTCAAGCCACATCCACTGAGTCAGACTGTTGCTTGTAGATTCAGATGCAGAACTCTCAGCTCCTTCTCCAGCACCATGTCTGCCTGCACGCCGACATGCTCCCCGTCATGATGATAATGGACAGAACCTCTGAAGCTGTAAGCAAGCCACCACAATGAAATGTTTTCTTTATAAGAGTTGCCATGGTCATAGTGTCTCTTCACAGCGACAGGAACCCTAACACAGGAACCAAAGTTACCGGTACTTCTAAAGGATCCACCAACATCTGAATGTCCTCTACTGAGTGGCACTTGAGCAGAACCAGATTGCCAGCCCTTTCCCTGCCTGGGACCTGGTTTCTCTTACATACTTGCTCTATACAGTAGTTTTCGACCACCCTGGGATTAGCCCAGATCACATCAGCACCCCTAAACAGTCAGAAGCACCTGACTTTGTGCATCAGAGCCATGTGCTTTTAGTTACTAAATTCCTGTCTCTAGGGCCTTCAGTCTAGGTTTGGTTTGGCTGGCTTTTGTCTTACTCAGACCTACCCCGAAGCCTCAGAGAGCATTTTCTACAGGTCTGCAATATCAACACACCTCAAGTGAACCATTCAACTTCAACTTGCCATGGAGAAAAGGGAGCCATGTTCTCTTTGCCCATAAGCCATGTGCCCCAGGGCTGGGGAGAATTTGTCTCTACAGAATATCAAATAGGAAGATGTCATCATGTCAAACCAGTTGTTTGACATCACATGGTCCAAGGACAGACATATGAGAAAATAGATGGTGAGCAAAAGAAAGAGGTCAAACATTTGTGTGAACTGTTGATCCTGTTTGGAGCCTAATGTCTTTGGGAGGCACAAGGTGTGTTAAAAACTAGGCATGGAAGTTAGGGAACCTGCAGAAGATGAGGAGGAAGGATTCTAGGAGCCAGAGGCGTCAAGGACACTATGAGAACAGGGCTCACAGAATCAGCTAAACAGGGCTCATAGGGGCTCACAGAGACTGATGCGATAATCATGGAGCCTGTATGGGTCTGAGCTAGGTCCTCTGCTTACATGTTACAGTTGTATAGCTTGGTGTCCTTGTGGGACCCCTAATAGTGGGAGTAGGGATGTCTCTGACTCTTTTGCCTGTGCTTGGGACCCTTTTCCTCCTACTGGGTTGCCTCATCCAGCCCTGATATGAAGGTTTGTGCCTAGCCTTATTGTAATTTGCTACACTGTGTTCAGTTGATATCCCTGGGAGGCCTGCTCTTTTCCTTCCTTCCTTCCTTCCTTCCTTCCTTCCTTCCTTCCTTCCTTCCTTCCTTCCTTCTTTCTTTTTTAAGAGAAACAGAGGAGGAGTGGATCTAGGGCAAAGGGAGGTGGGGGACTGGGAGGAGTGGAGGTAGGACACACACACACACACACACACACACACACACACACACACACACCAAAACAAAACACCCCCCTGTAGTCAGAAAGTTTCTCTCCAGTCCCACCCGGCCCGCAGTCCCACAGCTGCTTATAAAATAATCACCCAGAAGCTTATAATTATAACTGCTTGGCCATTAGCTCAGGCTTATTACTGACTAGCTCTTAACTTATATTAACCCATAATTCTTATCTATGTTTGACCATGTAGCTTGGTACCTTTTCTCAGTTCTGGCTTGTCATCTTGCTTCCTCCGTGTCTGGCTGGCAACTCCTGACTCTGCTCTTCCTCTTCCCAGAATTCTCCTAGTCTGCTTGCCCTGTCTGTACTTCCTGCCTGGCTACTGGCCCATCAGCGTTTTATTAAACCAGTGTACAAAAGCATTATCCCACAGCATTTTCCCTTTTCTGCTTAAACAAAAGGAAGGTTTTAACTTTAACACCCCCTAAAACAAAATAAAAACAAAACCCCCAAAACCTCCAAAAAAAGCAAAACAAAACAGAACAGTTAGGCCTTGTCTGACCAGTTTGCCCTGATGCTGGTTACAAATTATTTACTTTATTGTGCAAATTTGAAGCCTTGACAGTTTTCTCTCTTTCTACCAATAACATAGTTTGGAAAATTATGATAAATATTGTGTCCTGTGCCTAGAGAAAAACGTATAACATTATTTTATCAGTGTAGTTCTTAAATATTGTTGTTGTTAAATATGTAAAAATGTATGTAATATGTAAAAAATATGTAAAAATATTGTTAAACATGTTGTTCTTAAATATGTAATCAAATGTTAAGCGAATGCTAAAGGAAACAGCAGAGGAGCAGTTCCCGAGGGCTGGGTGGCTTATGCGTGTCCCTGACTATATGGCCCACGGCCACATTCTATGGAAGAGAAAACTGAGGTTCAGGTAGGATGAGTAACCCAACCCATCCAGGGGGCATCAGTTCTTAATAATCTGTTATATTGCTCCCAAATATTAAAATAACAACAACAGAGAGGCTCACATCAGCCTGCCTATTGTTAGCCTCTGTGTGTGATTTTTGTCTTTTAGTTTTGTTCTGTTAAACAGAAATACCAGAGCAAAGCCTTGGCACCAAGACATCGTCTTGAATGATGCCAGAGAGTGAATAATCTTGGAGCAGGGTCTCCAGGGCCAAAAGACTCTGGTGGAGAGTGGGGTGTTCAGAAGAAGCATGGCTTCTGGGTGCTGTGTGAGGCCTTGGAAGATTGTGGCCCAGCCAAGGGCTGTCGGGCAAGTGCATTCTCATCCCGGAGCAGGGTCAGTGACAGGCCATGGTGGCTCTCAGGAGCGCCACATGTTCGTTAACTGTTGGAGAGGCAGGATGCAGCTGTGACTCTTAGCCACGACATGATGTGACCCGCAACTCCAAACCTTCCCAGGCGAACACTGTTCAGGCTCCAGGGGTGGCGTCTCCATTTGTCCCCAGTGCTGTGTCCCAGTGGAGAGTGGCTGTGCTCTGTGTCAGGAAGTCTTAATGGACTGTGAAGCCACAGGTATCGGAATGTCATTGAGACTAAATGCAAGGAGTGTAGCCGTGACAGAGCGCTGAGGTGGGGGAATCCACAAAAGCAAACAGAAGGTGTTAGTTACTCTCCTTGTTGCCATGACAACATGCTAGACTTAAGCAGATTAAGGGAGAAAGGATTGACTTCGGCTTATGGTTCCAGAGAAATGTCAGTCCATCATGGCAGGGAAGGCGTGGCCAGAGGGACAGGAGAAAACCTTCCGCGCAGGATTAGGAGGAAGGGGTGGTGTAGTCTACAGAGGCCCGACCTTAGGGGTCTACTTGCATCAGTATAACCTCATCTCCTAAAGGTGCCTCTGTGTGGGGAGCAAGAACTCAAAATGAGGACCAAAAAACAGCCCCACTGTGTGGGGAGTAAACACCCAAAATATGGACCTCGAACAGTCCCACTGTGCGTAGAACAGGCACTAAAACAGGGATCTGGGACCGGAGGCGTTCCGGATTCAAACCTGTGACCTGGGGAAATATCTCTCCCAGGTGTGAGTAATTCTTTAGCTTCTTGACAACTGTACAGAAGTCCTGGATTAGTTACTTTTCTCAGCGCCGTGGCTATAAGCACAATGGCTCCTGTGCAGGTCAAGGACAATGGTTCCTGTGCAGGTCAAGGACAATGGTTCCCGTGCAGGTCAAGGAGACACAGTCCTCACTGTGGGGAAGGCACGGAGGCTGGGGTGTGAGGGGACTGTTCACACCACATCCTTAGAGAGCAGACAGAGATGAATGCCGGGGCTCAGCTCCTCTCTCCCCCCCCTTTTCACTCAGTCCAGTGGACTCCAGCCTGTGATGGTGTGGCTTTTATTTCAAGAAACACCCTCATCCAGACACCCAGAGAGGCGTTTCCACGGGGATTCTGAAAACCAAGCAAGCTGACAAAGGAGATGAACCTAAGTGTGTGCATGTCCTCACTTCTCACCAGTTTCTAATTCTTGAATACACCTAGAAGGCCCCAGGATATTTGCAGCCACGGATGCCAAGGAAAATTGACGGTACTAACCATTTGTAAGTATTTGCATCTAGATGTAACTGGTGTGAAGCACAGCACCCACTCTATTTTGGGGGTAGGGAAAACCTGAGACAAGATCTCACCACGTTGTTTCGAGGGAAGTCCACCAGAGAACACACACAGACACTCTTAAAGCCAGATAGAAGAAAGTCCGTGTTGCTGGTTGGGGCACTTGCCCAAATCCTGCAGCCCTGAGCCTCACCGTTCTTTGTCTTTTATGCATAAAAACCACATCCTGGTAGACACAGTGTGGTTAGCAAGAACAGTTTAAGAAGCAAAACTGTGGAAGCCAAAAAGCAAGGTTCACACGTTTAGGGACTTTTCTGGATCCTGGAACTACGGACTGGGTCTTAGATGGATTAGGTCTTTGTGCCTGTTTGGGCAGGTACTGGGTTACATTTTGGTGGGAATGGTGCCCCCAACTCGGCGTCAGCTGTGCTAAGGTCTCAGGGCCCGTTAAAACGAAGCCCAGGTTGGCCTTGAATTCAAGCTTCTCTTGCCATAGCCTCCCAAGTGCTAGAATGAGAGTAAGACATGCGCAGTAAGACCTGCACCAGTAAGACATGCGCAGTAAGACATGCACCAGTAAGACATGCGCAATAAGACATGCGCCACGCCAGCCAGGTCTTAGCACTCATTCTTACAGAAGTAGGCAACCAGACACACCTAGGCACTCTATCAAATGGCTTGTTGCACTTTAAAAAGAAAGGATTCCTTGCAGATAAAAATGTTAAATGTAATCAGATTGAAGCTTTAGAAGATTAAAGTGTCAGCTCTTACTAAAATTTGTATATTCATTAACTATCATTGCACTACCATGGTCTGCTCTTAGTATTTCCCCCCTTTTTAATATATATTACTAGGTAACCAGATAGCATTAGGATGCCAGGATTACCATGCTTTATTGACAATAAAAATATTAAATGTGACCATACTTAATTTTAAAAAATTAAAACGTCATTACTTTTTAAAAAGTATGCTTGTTATCATTTATATTTTCCCCTTATTTTAAAGGGATAAATTAAGTATCAAAATATAAAATAAGTCTAACATACGCGAAAACAATTTTCCTTTTTATTTTTATAGAGTGTATTTGATGTATGCAAATTTTAATAGAACCACATTTTACATTAATCGTTTTTTATGGCTGAGAATGGCTATGAGTCAGAATTGCTATAAAAGATGAAATAGAGACATAAAACTCAGGAGCTTAAGAGAAACAGAAAATCATGGGTGGGATGGTCTGCGTAGACCTCCAGACACTGGACAAATGAAGGGAAGTGAGTTTGGTGGTTCTCGGTGCCGCCCATATAAAATTTTTACTCAGGGCTTTGAGAATGACTTACTTCAAACAGATCTAGTTAATGATGAAAACAATGAGAAAGTTAAAAAAAAAATTATTCTTATCAAATCGAGGCCCTAGAAGCAAGAGGTACAGCTGGTGCCTGTCTGGGAGACAAGAGGAAAATTCCATCCACAAAATGAGCCCAGTGGGAAGAGGGCTGGACTGGGAAAGCTCCAGGCTTCGAGCTTTGCTGGCTCGTGGGAGCTTGATTCTGGCCCTGCATGACGGTTTCCTTCAAGCGCATTCTCATCTAAACAATTTATTCTTCTTGGCTAAACACGGTGGAACAGTGATGATTTTGTTCTGAAAGACCCCCGGCTGAGATCTTTCTCCGGGAGAGACCCCAAACCCAGGGAACACACCGAAACCACAGATCAGATGCAAAAGCAAGAGGGTTTATTTAGACCAGGTACCTGGGGCGAAGTCTCTTGGAGGACTTGCGCACCTTCTTAGGGCAAGGGGGACTTTTTATGGGATCCCAGGGGCAGAGGCGCGGTTACAGAAGCGAGAAGCATAGTTACAGGGTCCCTATTGGTTGTTTCAAAGAAGGCCAGGGTGAACTTGGGGTCGCATGTGTGTGGCTGATTTGGCCTTGTCCAGGCCAGCTGCTTATTCCTCAAGGCCAGGGGCCCGCCATAAAATATCAACTGTCTTACTCCCAAGGCTGCTGACCACAGTTATCTTTTTCAAGGCTGGCCATAGCTATCTCTGTCAAGGCCGGGTAGCTGGCTATGGCTGTGAACTCCTGTTTTTCTGATTCCTGCAGAATGGCGTTTCTTAGGCTAAGTTATGGGGGGGAGCATTTCATTGGCCCAAAGCCCCATGTCCTCATAATGGAGCGGGGGTCTTTCATTCCCCCATTTTCTTTTGTACCAAATGAAATCTTTCATTTTAGGATGGAGAATAAGGGGTTAACTCTATCTCTGACTGTCTGAGCCTCTGATATTGTTTGGTTAGGATCAAAGCCTGGGCAACAGAAACCTTATCCTTGATGAATTGCACCAATCTGTTGAGGATGTATGACCCAAACAATAAAATGAGCAGGAGGACGATTAGGGGGCCCATAATGGTGGAGACAAGGGTCGTAAACCATGGTGACCTTTGGAACTATCTTTTAAATCTTTTCTGTTGAGCATGGCTACTTGGAGCTGTCTGAATTGGCCGGTCTCTATAAGGGCTGCAGTCTTGTATCTACCCCAGCAGCTATTCCGCCCATGGTAATTTTTTTCAGTAACAGGGCCAGCGTCAGGGAAACAGGCTCTCTGGTGATGCCCCTCCCAATGTCAGGAGGACTATTAGGGGGATCAAGGGGACCCCCGGGTGAGTTTTATCTTTAGTGGGTTTGGAGAGCGTTGAACTAGATGTCTCGGTGCCCTCAGCTTCGTCGGGTTCCTTGGCAGCCTTTACATGCGACGTGTGGACCCAAGCCGCTGTCCCGTCAACCTCGGCTCTAGGTTCCTAGATTGATGGCGTCGGACCCAGACAGAGTCCCCAATCTTGAATGGGTGAGGCACCACCGGGCGGTTCAGTTGCTCCCGGCAGGCAGGGGTTTTCACACCGTCTTTTGTATCAGTTGGAGGGCTAGTGGCAAAAGAGGAGATATCAGAGTAAAGGAAATTTACAATTGGTGGGGGAGCCCCATACATGATCTCGAACGGGGTTAGGCCATGAGGCCCAGGAGTGTTCCGGGCTCGGTAAAGGGCTAGGGGGAGTAGGAGCACCCAATCTCTAGTGCCAGTTGCAAGCGTTAATTTGGTTAAAGTCTCCTTAATGGTTTTATTTGCACGTTCTACCTGTCCTGAGCTCTGGGGGCTGTATGCACAATGAAGTTTCCAATCGATCCCCAGTAGCCTGGCCACCTCCTGACTTACCTGGGAGACGAAGGCGGGCCCATTGTCTGACCCCAATATCTGGGGTTTTTTTATACCTGGGAAAGATGTCATCCAGGAATTTCTTGGTTACCACGTTAGCGGTCTTTTTTTCTTGGTAGGCAAGGCCTCTGTCCATCTATGATGTAAGCGTGTCGCTCGGGGCTTTATTTCGCCCCCATTTTCTTTGTTAGTTCCTGGTCCTCCGGGCTTCCGCCATCCGGAGGGCCTGGGTCAGCGCGATCAGCTCTGCCTTTTGGGCCGATGTTCCAGGTGGCAGTGGTGAGGTCCAAACTATCTCCGATTCGGTGGTGACGGCTGCTCCAGTCCTCCGTTCTCTTTCTTGGAGGAAGCTGTTCCCATCCATGAACCAGGCAGCAGGGTTGCGGGGTTGAGGGAGACAACTGGTCTGCACACCATCACTCGGTCTGGGGGCTGCTGGACCAGAGCTTTTACCGCATGGGAGGATAACACAGTTAATGGCTGTCCCAAAGTCAGTTTCCCTGCATCCTTGAGCAAAACAGCAATAGCGGCTTCCCCACGCAGACAGGGGGGCGGGCCATCCTGCAGCTACCGGGCTTTTATGGCCCCAATCTCTGTACCAGCATTCCTTTTGCAAAGCCTGAGTTCTCGTCCACGAACAGTTTAAAGGGCTAGGACTTGTAGGGGGGTCCCTTTGGGTCCTGTCCAGATGTCAGCTGAACCTTTTTCTCGGTGGTCCTTTGATACCTCCTGTTACCTGTGGCCCCCTGGACCAAAGCTGTGCGGTCATTGAGAGAGCCTCCGGTATGGGTCAGGACTGAATGTTGAGCCCCGGTGTCCACTAGGAAGGTCACTGGCTGCCCCCTAATCTTGAGAGTTATCCTAGGTCGGGGGGAGGGGGTCTCCTGGCCTTGACCTCCCCAATCTTCCAGATTGAGGACCCTTGGCTTAGGTCT
This sequence comes from Peromyscus maniculatus bairdii, assembly GCF_049852395.1. Classification (NCBI taxonomy): domain Eukaryota; kingdom Metazoa; phylum Chordata; class Mammalia; order Rodentia; family Cricetidae; genus Peromyscus; species Peromyscus maniculatus. The sequence goes on along the minus strand of NC_134873.1, from coordinate 51,551,891 downwards.
CCGAGACCCTTGAGGCTCTTTTTTTTTTTTTTTTTTTTGATCAGTCACGAGCCCAATGTCCTCTCTGTTTACAGTAAGCACTTTGTCTTTGTCAAGCAGTGTCCTTTTTAAGTCTCCCGTCCTAACGTCTTAACTCCCTCTCTGACCTGTCCCTGAGACATTATAGTGGCCAGGACTTTTTTGTTTGTTTTTCCTCTCCCTCCGTGTCTCTCTAAGTCCTTTTTTTAAAAACGCGCTGCCGGCGTCTCTTTCTGGTAACCTGAGCCCAATCGGTAGGGGGTTAGAGCCCCTGGAGACCCGCTAAGAGCAACTGGCCAGAGATGTAGGTGTTCCCTACCTTCGCTGCTTTGTCCCGCCTTCCTCGTAGGCGACCGGCAATTGGGGAGGAAGCAGGAACTCATCCTCCGCTGTTTGGGGGCCGCTGCAGGAGCCGCCGGTCCCTCCGGCGCTGTCGGGGGGGTTGTAACACTCGGGGCGGGGTGACTCGGCGTCCATGGGTGACGCCGCCCCCTAGTCACCTTCCCCATATTGGGCCGGAGCCGGTCGTGGCACATCGCTGTGGGTCGCCGGCCAGGGGGCGGTCCCTCGCCGACCCCATCCCCGGCCCCGCCTGCGTGTCCCTGCCACATCCCGTGTCCGCCTGCGCCGCCGCTGCCGACTGTGTCGCTCGGCCGCCCATCGCGCTATCCACCGCCCCTCCGAGCGAGCGGCTGTGGGGCGTTGCCGGGACCGAGGCCGCCTGCGCCGCCGCTGCCGACTGTGTCGCTCGGCCGCCCATCGCGCTATCCACCGCCCCTCCGAGCGAGCGGCTGTGGGGCGTTGCCGGGACCGAGGCCGCCTGCGCCGCCGCGGGCCTCCGCCGCCCGGTTCCGGCCAGCCGCGCCGGGGGCCGCCGCGCTCCATGGCGGCTGGTCGCCGGCCCCGCCCCTGGCCCCGCCTGCGCCGCCGCGGGTCCCCGCGACCAGATTCCCCTGGTCTGCACCAACTCTAAGTCGGCTGTTAGGCGCCACGCGGAAAACCACGGCCCGGCGGGGCGGACTCCTCCGCCCGCACGGGAGACATGGACAGCCGGGGAGAGCGGGGAGTGAGGGGAGCCCCCCCCAGCGCCGCCCCGGACCCCCGCGACCGCACCGCGGCCGCGCGGACGGGAGGAGGCGCGGGGAGCTCCGGCACCCGCCGCCGCCACCGCCATCACCGCTGACGGCCTGCGGGGACTGGGCAGGGGGCGTCCCGGCGCCCTAGCTTCCCGGCGGCCCCGCCTGCGCGTCGGTGCCATAACCTGCTGCCACCTGCGCACCCGCCTGCGCGTTCTCTTCTCCCGCACCCGCTTGCAAGCCTGCCCGCGCGCCCGCCTGCGCCGGAGCAGCGGCCTGCGGGGAGAGGAAAAGACTTGCTGGTGTGGGGTTAGGGAGGAACAGGGAGTGGGAGGGATCCGCCGATCTGGCTTCCTCGGCCCCGGGATTCGGCGAGCGCTGCTGCCGCCGGGGGGGGGCAGAGGGGAAGAGAAACGGCTTAACCCATGGGGGAGGTTCTGTTGTCAGGAGTCTCTACATGGCAATGTATGGGACCTGGTCCGGGTGGCCATGGGGACTGGAAGCAAAAACTTTTTTTCTCCACCTGTGAAATAAGACTGAGGTTAAAGGTTTCCTGACGAGGCCATCCTACATCCATTTTAACCCAATCGGCCTCGCAAAGAGTGATCTATTTTTTTTTTTCTTGATTACGACTCCTTTGTTGTTGGCTCGTGTCTTTCTTTACGTCTGACCAGTGTTTAAGCATGAGGCTCAAGGGGGTGATGACAGTCTGTCCTATGGCTGTTTTTAAGAGGAGAACGGTTAAACAGAAAACAAAAAACGACAGACCAATATAAATAAGACTAACACTCGCTGCGCGGCTTCGGTTCCAAACCGAAAGCAAAACCAGAAAAACCGTGCCCCCAGAGGGGTCTTTAAACCGTGCCCCCGGAGGGGTCTTCAGACCGTGCCACAGAGGGCACTTCAGATGAACCGTGGAACGTCTTCCAGGTTCCCAGATTCCCCTAGGACGTCTCCCAGGGTTCAGTGGCGAAGTCCAGACCCGTCGGTCCCCCCTTTCAGATCCACTGACACAGACAGATTATCAGACGCAGGCGCGGAGACAAACAAACAACATTTAACACTCAGACAAACAGACAACCCTCAGACTGGACAGGGATGACATAAATCAAGGCCGGCCGGCTTACCTCCTGATGGTGGGTCGGTGGTCCCAGGGAGGGGTCTCAATCCCCGTACGGGCCACCAAATGAAAGACCCCCGGCTGAGATCTTTCTCCGGGAGAGACCCCAAACCCAGGGAACACACCGAAACCACAGATCAGATGCAAAAGCAAGAGGGTTTATTTAGACCAGGTACCTGGGGCGAAGTCTCTTGGAGGACTTGCGCACCTTCTTAGGGCAAGGGGGACTTTTTATGGGATCCCAGGGGCAGAGGCGCGGTTACAGAAGCGAGAAGCATAGTTACAGGGTCCCTATTGGTTGTTTCAAAGAAGGCCAGGGTGAACTTGGGGTCGCATGTGTGTGGCTGATTTGGCCTTGTCCAGGCCAGCTGCTTATTCCTCAAGGCCAGGGGCCCGCCATAAAATATCAACTGTCTTACTCCCAAGGCTGCTGACCACAGTTATCTTTTTCAAGGCTGGCCATAGCTATCTCTGTCAAGGCCGGGTAGCTGGCTATGGCTGTGAACTCCTGTTTTTCTGATTCCTGCAGAATGGCGTTTCTTAGGCTAAGTTATGGGGGGGAGCATTTCATTGGCCCAAAGCCCCATGTCCTCATAATGGAGCGGGGGTCTTTCAGTTCGACACCCGAATTCTTTCAGTTGGAAAAAGACGCTTGTAGAAATTGGCTTTTAAGTTCAAAGGCAAAATGCTTTGTGGATTCTGTAACAGTTATTACCACTCTTAAATCAGCTTTAACTGGAGAGGGTGTTTCAGGGAGAAATTCACAGAAAACACAGAGGTGGCAGTCATGGAGGGGCGGCGGTAAATAATTCAGCGGTAAATAGTGCTTGTTAGAAGCGGCATCCTAGCCGGGCGGTGGTGGCGCATGTCTTTCAACCCGGCACTCGGGAGGCAGAGGCAGGAGGATCTCTGAGTTCGAGGCCAGCCTGGTCTACAAATTGAGTTGCAGGACAGTCAGGGGTATGCAGAGAAACCCTGTCTGGAAAAACAAAAAACAAACAAACCAAACAGCTGCACCCTGGTAAGGAACATGGATACAATATTCCTAGAATTAAAACATCTAGCCAGACAGAATGGCACTTTTGATGACTGCTGTGGCAGAATCTTGGTAGAGAACAGGAAAAGCTGGGTATGGTGCCCATTGTCTTCGACCCTAGCAGTCAAGAGGCAGAGACAAGTGGATCTCTGTGAGTTCAAGGCCAGCCTGCTCTACATAGTGAGTTCCAGGACAACCTGGGGGCAAAAAAGACAGAAAGAAACAATGAAAATTTTCTGGATTTTGTATAGATGATTTAAAAAGTTGTTACTGGATGGCTCAAACATGAACATGAGATTTTAAAATACTGTTTTTTTTTTTTCCTTCAGGAAGTTCACGAGTCCCATGAACCCCTGAAACAATGTAAAAGTTGTGTGTATCTGTGTATGTTAGAATTCTTGTGTTGCAAACAACATGAAATGAAGTCAGATCAGGTTACCTCAAATGGAATTTAAATAAACTATAGGTGGAAACCCGGTATCTTGGGGCTAGGAGGAAGGAAAGTCTGAAGGAACCAAGAACAAGGATATAGGATGCATTTAGTGGTCTGCAGTGTTCCTGGGTGGGCACTGAGTAGTTTCACACAGTCGATCACATTGGGTACCTTGACTCAGATGGCTACATCACCTGTCATAGAGAAAAGCCAAAATGGACTTTTTTTATTTTTATTTTTTTATGTTTCCAGGTCAAAAGATCCTAGAATGTACACAGCTCCTTCTATCCTGATTAGAGCCATTCACTGTGGCCAGAAGGCATATGATGATAGATGTGATCTCTTGAACAATATAGAATGGTAAGGAGAAATCCCTCAGGAAAACATAAAGGCTGCCAAGCTTGGTGGTGTACATCTGTGATGCCCGATTTTAGGGTAGCTGAGGCAGGAGGCTAATAAATTCTGACTGCCTGGGCTACATTGTGAGTTCAAGACTAGCCTGTAAAAATCTGTTAGACCTCTCTCTCCAAATAGAGTCTGAAATAGTAAGAAGGCTGGGGATATAACTCAGCATCAAGTGTTTGAATCATTTGCTTGATGTTCTAGGTTCAATCTCAATGTTGTGAAAAAAAAAAAAAGATGAAAGTGGCTTTAGCACTGTTCCATGCAGACAAAATTTACACAGAGGGAATATTTTGTGAGAATGCTTTCAAAAATCTTGAAGTATTTTTTAACTACAGAAGAAATAACATTTATTTTGGTTTGAGAGTTGAAAAGACGTCCCATTGTGACAGTTATTTGTTAAAGCAACCCCAGTTTTCTGAATATGCAAATGCCCATTTTCCTCAGATCTAGGACCATAAAAAATCATGCAAAGTGTTACTATGAATAAACTTCAGAAGCCACCTAATAAATTGCCAATATTAGGCAAATTATTACTATTATGATTGTATTCTTCTGAAGTGCCCTGAGGCTTAGAAATTTTCTGAAGGCTCTGAAACAGATGGACAATGCTATTAAATAAATGCCAATTTAACTAAAAAAGAAACCATCTTTTTCATAGCCAACTAAAGGCCAAGTGTATATAATATTTTAAAAGTTTATGACTATGCAATTTGGCTAGAGTGTAGCAGAGTCTAAGTCACTGTGAAGTCTCACATTTATGATATTCACTGATAAACTGCCAGAAGCAAACAAGGAACCTGAGATACATAGGTATTTCACTGATTTTTTTTAATGCCCACTGTGAAAAATACCGTTCTTATCAACTGAAGGTATGACTTGAATGTTTAGCTATCTAGCGTGTTCTAGAGGCTGGTGAAGACTTGCCTATAATAATGACTTATAGCTGTTGAAAAAGATAGATGATCCAGACCTTGGTTGAAAATATGGAAGCATTCTTTGCGCTGTGATTTGTTTTTTAACAAGGAAAACTACAGAATTAGCTCTGACAATAGCAATGGTGTGACTTAGGACAGTTCAACAATGACACACATTGTTCTTAGGTCTCTCTGAAGATGAAATATTTCCTTCCTTCTTCTTCTTGCTCCTCCCCCCCACCATCTTTATTCCTTGTGTTTATGTCTGTACTACACAGACATGCGCACGGAGGTCAGAGGTCAACTTTCAGGACTCAGTTCTCTCCCTCCACCATGTGAGCCTCAAGGATCAAACTCAAGTCCTCAGATTTGGCAGCAAGTAACGTACACAGTGAGCCATCTCACTGGCCCTAAAACTGGAACATTTTGATGCAACACGTTCCAAATCGGACCTTAGGAACAAGCTTGGTACCTGCAGAGGAAATTCCAGTGAAATGCTGTTGAAGCCAGCGAATTTAATTTAGCTAAGATAGGAAAGACATGGGAATCAGAGAAGAGTTTCAAACAGAAAACGAATCGTCATCGCTGGCAGGAAGCGGGATTAGTGTTGAATTCTGAACTGCTGCTTTTTTAATAACTAATATTAGCAAAAGTTTACCAAGATGGAGGCCAAACACTTACAAGTCTGTAATCCTAGCATGCAGGAAGCTGAGGTAGGAGGATCTTGACTTTGAGGCCAACCTAGACTACACAGAAGGATTGTCACAAATAAACAAAAGAAACCTATGAACTGCTTTAAGTTTTATTTGACTTTCAAGCATATTCTAAAAATAAATGTAAAATTTGGAGAAAAATCATTAAGCAGAAAAGGAGCGGCCCCTTCTGTAGGTAAATTTTAACAACAAACAAAAACATTTGTGTTGTAACTCAACTCAATGGGCTCACAACACAGCAAGGTCAGATCAGGCATGGCTGAAAAATGAGAGGAGAGAGATGTGTTACCTGCTGCAGGCGAGGAGAGCCTGGGAATTATTTCCAAAACAATGCCCTCCTTGGACAGAGGAATTTTATTCAGGGAGTCAGTATGTTTTCATATAAAAAAGCACTTTGGGGACCAGTACAGTTCTGAGCATGCTCAGTTTACGATCACAGTTTCGAAAGGAAAGATGGTTGGGCACACTTTTGGGGATGCTTAGCTCTAAGCCATAGATCAATTGGTTCAAAAGTCTAGAAGGGCAGACAAGCACACAATCTGGGCATGCTTAACTTGCATCGCAAAGATGGCGGATACAAACACTTCCCGGCATGCTCAGCTTTCTTAAAGGACACTTTGGAGGTGTGTTAGTCAATGACCCTAAAAGGTGGGCATCGTGACCATGAAGGAAAAGATTCCCAGTCACGCAGCCTGGAAACTGCTTCCTAGAGATTCTTTCTTGGCTATTCCAGATTAAGGGGTTCTCTTGATTGAAAAGAAACATGAACAAATAAAGCCAGTATATGTTGTTTTTTATTTTCCCTTCCTTCCTCCCTCCCTCCTCCTTCCCTCCTCCCTCCCCTCCCTCCATTCCTCCCTCCCTCCCTCCCTCCCTCCCTCCCTCCCTCCCTTCTTCTCCTCCTCCTCCTCCTCCTCCTCCTCCTCCTCCTCCTCCTCCTCCTCCTCCTCCTTCTTCTTTTGAGACAGGGTTTCTCTGTGTAGCCCTGGCTGTCCTGGAACTCACTCTGTAGACCAGGCTGGCCTCAAACTCACAGAGATCCACTAGCCTCTGCCTCCTGCATGCTGGGGTGCTACCACCATCCAGCTGGGTTTTATTATAACCTGCTCTAGAAAAATCCAATAGAACACTTTTTTTTTTTTTTTTTTTTTTTTGGTTTTTCGAGACAGGGTTTCTCTGTGTAGCTTTGCGCCTTTCCTGGGACTCACTTGGTAGCCCAGGCTGGCCTCGAACTCACAGAGATCCGCCTGGCTCTGCCTCCCGAGTGCTGGGATTAAAGGCGTGCGCCACCACCGCCCGGCCTCCAATAGAACACTTTTAAAGTAGTGTATCAATCTAGACATTGTGCTAAGAGAAGGCAAAAGTTTCTGTGCCAATGGTAGTCATTTCTGCAGTGAAATTTAAACATCTTGCTATTTATTACTGATAACACCAATATATTCTGAATGAATGCACCATATTTGAGATTAATTGGTAAAATTATGGTTTATTTCTAATCAAAGTATGACTTTAGGAATTTTATTGACAATTACAGTCAAGACTAGCTTATCAACTCTTAAGTTGATCAAATCTGGCGTTATAGAAAAATTTTATGATAGTTCCATAAATAGTGGGTTAATGAAATGGAGGACAATAAATGTAATTTTTGTGTGTGTATGTGTATATATAGTGCATGTATGTAGGTGTTCGTATTTGTGGACATGTGCATGTATGTAGGTATGTGTGCACTTGTGTGTGAATGCATGTGGAGGCCTGAGATTAACACAGGATGTCTTCCATATTGCTCTCCAATATAAGACAAGGTCACTCGTTAAACTTTATAGTCACGGATTGGCTAGACTGGCCTGGCTAGACTGGCCAGTGAGCTCTAGGGATCTGCCCGTCTTCACCATCCCTAGCTGTAGGGCTACAGATATGAACCATGACTGGCTTTTCACAAGGGCACTGGAGATCTGAACTCAGGCCCTCATGCTTGTGTGGCAGATATTTTACTGACCAAGCCACCTCCAAGGCTCCCATATAGTAAAACATGTGTGCAGTGTGTGTGTGTGTGTGTGTAGTACAGAGGTTAACAGTCAGGTGTTTTCCTCAATTACTCTCTATCTTATTTTTTTTAAGATTTATTTTGTGTGTGTGTGTGTGTGTGTGTGTGTGTGTGTGTGCCCGAGTGCATATATGTCCACTACATGCATGCATGTGCCTGCAGAGGCCAGAGAAGGTCATTGGATCCCCTGGGATTGGGTGACAGTAGTTGTGAGAAGCCATGTGGGTTCTGAGAACTGAACCCAGGTCCTCTGCAAGAGCAGTACATGCTTTTAACTGTTGAGACATCTATGGAGCCCCATCTCCAACCTGTTTTTTGAAATAGGGTTTCTTGCCAAACCCAGAGCTTATTCTTCTGGGCTGGTTGGTGAGCTACAGGTGTCTGCTGGGGTTACAGACACATGATGCCATGTCTGGCTTTTATCTGGTGGCTGGAGATCCGAACCCAGACTCTCATCCTCATACGGCAAGCACTTCACTGGTGAAGCCCTCTCCTCAGCCCATAGAGATAGAAATTTTGTAGAATAAAATTATATTAACTGATTATGTGCTATTGATATTGTATTATTCTCCAAACATCATTAACTCACTGAGACATACAACCAGACCTGTGCAATCAATCAGTTGCTTTACTTTGCAAATTTTTGCTCATGCAAAATAACTGCTTTGCATGTTTTTAAATCTTGACATTAAAAACGTTAAATTTATCAAGCCAGGAGGAAATGACATACTGTACTTAACAGTTTGTTACTAAATTTATAACTTTTAAATATTTTGACATATGGTTTCTTGGGTGGGCTAAAATGTTAAGCTGGCTTCCAGGTGGATGTTCACGGAGATTGGAGGAAAAGATTTGGGAGCCCACACCTGGAGAGATTAGGAAATGAATTTGAGGTTGAACTGAGAATTCTTTCCACATTGGAAGGTGGTGGAAACCCAAAGTTCCCTTCTGTTAAGACAACACTTCTCAACCTTGGTGGCCCATTAGAATCACCTGGGGAGCCTGAAACATGTCTGGACTCGTATTAGGGCATTTATGTGGTGACTGATTGATGATCGGTACTGGGGATTGAGTCCTGGGACTTGCACCTGCTAGGCAAGTACTTTCCCACTGAGCCTCATCCTGGAGGCCTGAGGGCTTTGGATTTAGGTTGTGGCCTGAGCATCAGCATTTTAAAACATCCCTGGATGGCTCTAATGTGCAGACATTCTTCAGAACAGCTGCTAACAGCTGGGCCAGCAGATGGTACCCTGACAGGGTTGCAAGGGCTCTACAGCCATCTTTTGGTTATGTTCTGTCAGGCCCAGGTTGGCAAGATTGGAGCAAGAGGCTTAATAGAGAAACGGCCGGCAGGGCCTCCATGTCATTCACTCAGCTGACATTTAATACAGATCTCTAGTGTTTATGGAGCTGAGGATATAGAAACAATAAGACACTGATTCTGAAACCATGGCAACAGATGTGTAAATGAAGCACTGGGACTATTAGGGTGAAGGTGCCCATGGGGCATGGTAGAGGCACGATTCAGTTTGCAAAGGACGGGTCGACAACGAGTCCTAGATGAGTCTTGGAAGATGGGGATTATCTGGAAGGTTTGGCTGAGATTGAGGTCATAGAAAGACCTCTCTAACGGTGTGGTTAGGAGGTGCAGGTGCATGGAAGAGTAGGCGCGGGCTAGGCTCTCTGGCCACACTCTGGTAGAGGAGGCAGAGGCACATGGGAAGGTCTTGCTAGAATGATTTGCTGGCCTCACTCTGGCCTGAGATCTCTTTTTCTGAGCAAGGCTGAGAGCATCGTCATTCTAGGCTTGTAGGAGGGCTTTTCCAGAGGTTTGTCGTCAGGAGAGGGGATTTCTAGATCCCAGCCTTCCATGCGTATTTTGTTAACATGTCCCTGTTGAGGAGAAGGTAACCGAGCCACCCTTGTAGGGACTGGAAGCTATTTCCCCTCTCTCATGATTGCTGGTTGGTGTCTACAGTTTCCAACAGCATGTGGTATTCTTCACCTTTTGGAATCCTCCTGCCCCAGGCACCAGCTCAGGATCCTCTGGAGTAACAGGATTATTTGAAATACTTCCAGGGACTTCTTACTGATGAATCCAAACACTAAAACTTGCCTTTTGCCTTTGTATCTCAGTCATATTTCTTTTTAGTATCTCCTAATGCTACTTTGAGTTGACATTCCCACCCCACCTCTATGCCCGAGCAACTGAATAAAGTACAAAGGACATCATCATGTAGCTCTTCATCCTTCCCCTTAGATGTCATAAGTCTACATACATCCACAGAAATCTGAATAAGACAGTTCCTTCATGATACACTATGGTAGATTGGGTATCTGTTATCCAAAATGCTTTGGACCAGAAGTGTCTCAGATTTTGGAATATTTGCTTATTTATGATGAGATATCTTCAGGATGGGACTTAAGTCTAAACATAATTATATGAGGTTAGGTGTGGAAGTTTCCACTTGAGGCATCATTTTGGCATTCAAAAAGTTTCAGAGTCGAGAGGATTTTGGGTTTCAGATTTCCAGACCAGGGGTGGTCGACCTGTACGTGTTTAAAGATCATAATCAAGGAATGAAATAACAAGACCCCGGAGTTATCATTTCCATGGTAGGAGAGGAAAATGCGGCCCTTCCTGGAGACATTGAGAGTTTGTCCTATAGCTAAAACTAAAGGCCATCTGAGGGGCCATACGGAAACCTAATACAATAGAAGCTTCTTAAAATATGTACACATAGGAAAGAAACCTAAATGGAATCATCAAATAATTGGGGAAGACAAACTAGACATTTCTCATCACCAAATAAAACCTCCAGGTCCAAGAATGGGTTACATCTAATCGAGCTTTCGGCCAAAGAGGTCCCATGGAAACCCCTGGACAGCCCGGCTATGGCCAAAGTTGCTGGTTGCTCTCCACAAACTGACAGTGTGGCCCTGTTGCTGAAGACAATACCTACACCCCCCCATGAACAGGGAGAAGCTGAGCTGGTGTCTACCTAGAGCCCTCACCCCTGTGGACTAGTGTTCACGGTACTGGAAGGTAGTCTGTGTGCTACCTAAGAAGATAGGCAAACGACAACCCGGCTAAAGCCCTTTGACATACCATGGTGACCTGCCTGCAAGACACATTTGTGCAATAGCGGCATGAAGCTTACAGAGCAACCAATCAATATCTGAATGGATCTAAGGCCCACTCCATGAGGTGAAACCCATCCCTATCCCTGCTCTGGTGGTCAAGAACCTAACGCTAGGTAGGCCAGGGGCCTAGAAGAAAACCAAATACTGTTCCGTTAAAGAAGTACAGCAATAAAGTGACTCCTCGTGACATTTTGCTGTGCTCATAGATCAGTGTCTTGCTCAGCCATCATCAGAGAAGCCTTCTCCTGGAGCAGATGGGAACGAATACAGAGACCCACAGCTGGACCGTGTGCCGAGAATGAGAGACCTTGGAACACTTGATCCTAAATGGGATCAAATTCCTCTCCTTAGGGCTCAGGGAACCGTTAGGAAGAGGAGGCAGAAGGATTATAAGAGCCAGAGGGGATAAGGGCACCAGGGAGACAAGGCTGTCTATACAAAGCACGTATGCACCCATAAAGACCGTGGCAGCATGCACAGGGCCCGCCCAGGTCTGGGCCTGGGTGGTTGGGTGGGGGGTGGTGCCAGTGCTGAGAGGAGTGGACACATGGCACCCCCTAATCCAGAAGCTCTGTCTAGTTTCTAATTGCTCACAATGGAAAAGTTAGTTTTCTCCAAGAGAGTCTCGCTGGCTACACAAGACATTCTTAAGGAGCAGGTCTTACGCCCAGCAGTGGAAGGCCAAGGGAAAATGAACTCCATGGAGTTTGGGAGGTTCTTTGTCTCATAGTACTTTGTCAGGGTTGTTTTTTTTTCCCTGCAGGTCTTGTGTGTGTGTGTGTGTGTGTGTGTGTGTGTGTGTGTGTGTGTGTGTGTGTGTAATGGTCTCCAGTTTTGTGTTTTTATGGGATTCCTGTGTGTATGAACATGTGCGTTTCTGCCCCTGTAAGCGTTTCGTGTGTCTTTTCCTTGGGCTCTTTTTCTTCTTGTCTGTTTTGTCCTATCCTGGTTTTTTATTTTATTTTATTATCATTCTTTAGATGCCTACTTATTTTCTAATGTGTGTGTGTGTGTGTGTGTGTGTGTGTGTGTGTGTGTGTGTGTGTATGTGTGTGTGTGTGTGTGTGTGAGAGAGAGAGAGAGAGAGAGAGAGAGAGAGAGAGAGAGAGAGAGAGAGAGAGAATATGAAAATTTGGATGGGAAGAGAGTCTTTGAGGAATTGGGAGAGGGGAAGCCATAATTAGAATATATTGTATGAAAGGAAATCTAATTTCTTTTGTTTTTGTTTTTTTTGAGACAGGGTTTATCTATGTTGTTTTGGTGCTTATCCTGGATCTCTCTCTGTAGACCAGGCTGGCCTCGAACTCACAGAGATCCGCCTGGCTCTGCCTCCTGAGTGCTGGAATTAAAAGCATGCGCCACTGCCGCTGCTGCTGCCACCACCGCCGCCACCGCCGCCGCCGCCCCCCCCCCCCCAGCAAGAAATCTAGTTTTAATTAAAAAAAAAAAAGTAGAAAAAGTTTGTCCCGGCTCTTTGTGAGTACCAAAACTGGAGTTTAAGCCAACACTTGTGACACTCCACACGGCCTCCTGTGCGGCGGCAGGTGTGCGAGCATGTTTCAGCTTCACAGCAGAGGTGTGGGGAGACATGGGCTGCTCTGCCGAGGGCTTTGGGGGAGACATCAGAGACTCTCCAAGCGTCCTCAGTGGGGAGTGGCAGCTGTGAGGATGGGTAACCAGACTGAGGACTAGAATCTGCTGGGAGATAAAAGAATGGGCTTTGCCTGGGCCAGGGAACCCAAGGCTCACACAGGAACAACAGTCTGCCAGTCTCCAGCCCCCATCTGGCTTCAGGTCCTGCCTTCTTCTGTGCCTCTTGGTGGCCGTGGATGAAGATGGCCTTTTTTTGTGAAGCTCATAGAAAAACTCTATTGACTTTCATCAGTGGGTTTTCAGTATGCGGAAACAGCCTGACCTGATTTTTTCTAGACCATTCCAGGAGAAGAGCCTAGCTTGGCGAGAGGAAAAAGAGGGAGGGCTCTGAGAGAAAGGCCTCGCCTGGGAGCCCTTGGAAGCTGGTGGGATGTTCACAGTTACAGAATGTCCTGTATGCTTCGGGATGTTCTCTATGCCCAATATTTTGGTTCAGGAAACTCAGGACTGATAGAAGAATAGTAACCCAGCTAGTGTAGCACTGTGTGCAGGTATGGATCTCTGGTCCATTACTTCTTGTTTTTTGGCCTGAGCCAACCTGATTAACCTGTCTGGGCCGTGTGGTAAAATGGGATAACAACTGGCCCACAGCCTGGTGGCTTTCCTGGTGGCACTTGGAAAGGGAACTTCTCTCTTGGTTTTCTTTTTTTCCCTAGAATAGTCACCACTTGAGAGGTGGGGACATGTTCACTAATTGACTACTGTATCAGATCTATTTGTAAGCTCTGCTCAACACATGCCTCCTGGTGACGAGCGATTTTGGGGGAGCCGCAGGTGGGCCCCTAGTTTGACCGGAGTTCAATCGACCGGAGTGACTATCTCCACTGGTCACTAACGGTGGGAGTTACTTGATTTCTTCCCACCTCGCTTTCATTTTTCTGGCAAGTGGGGAAACTTGCGTGTATGCCTCACAGGTTACGAAGAGAAGGAGGGATTCCCCGGGTAGCTAACCACAGAGAATTCACAGTCGTGGTTACGGTGTCAGGCTGGATGGCGAACACCGCCCCCCCCCCAAGTGAGGCGATATATGGGGACACTAATCTAATGTAAAGGACTATTGTTTTCTGATCCTTGTCGCCTCCACCATCTCCATCCTTTGCAGAACGTCAGAATTCAGTAAAAGATTCTTGAGGTCCATTCAAATGCCTTGCCTGGAAGGAGTTACTTTATACAGGGCCTTGCTGCCCCCTAGTGGCCAATATTGCCACATTGCAAAGACTGGGGGGATAGCGGGGTCCAGGGGAAGACCAGACATCCTACAGGCTGGAGGCCACAGCACACCTGGAGAGTGTATGAATTGTGAGTGGCCTTCCTTGGCCTCTAGCCTCTGGGCAGTGATTCTCACACTGTGGTCCCTAGCCGGCTTACCTGGATGCTTGCTGGAAATGTGTAGGGGCTGGAGAGGCCGCTCAGTGACTAAGAGCTCTTGCTGTTCTCGCAGAGGATCTGTGCTCCCTTCTCAGCACCCACATCTCACCACGGCCTGTAACTCAAGTTCCAATGGGGATCTGATGCCCTCTTCTTGCCTCCAAGGCGTGCGCGCGCGCACACACACACACACACACACACACACACACTCCATGTCGCAATAAATCTTCAAAACAGACATGTGAATTCTGAACCCCCAGGATCAGAAACTTCTAGACTGTGTGTCCTCTGAAGTCTGTGACTATCCCCTCTGAAGTCTGTGACTATCCCTTCTGAAGTCTGTGACTATTCTGGGGACACTTCAGGACCTCAGGTTGGGAAAGGGAAGGTAGCCGACCCAGATGTGCCCCACCACAGCTGGCTGAAGATTTTAAAGAAGGGCATGGGCTGGGCATGGTGCTGTGTGATCCGGACCGAGGCTAAACAAGGAGAGAAGCGAAGGATGGAATGGGCAGCCACACTCCCTTCTGAGATTTGTCCTAGTTACCATTTGACCACATTTTCTTCGCCCGTCCTCTGTGTTCCTTTTATCCTGAGCCATTTGAAAAAAAAATTTTTTTTGGCAGAAATCTTAACACTTGGACTCTTAAATATTTAGCAGATGGTTTGTATAAATAATTAACAAGCCACAGTATCTTGCCCACAATAAGGAGGTCAACAATTTAACAGCATCTGATTCGCATTTTAATCTCACGTTACTCCAGTTGTCCTGCTTTTTAAATACTTGTGTGTGTTTCATGTCCAAGCTCTAATCAAAGTTTGTGGATTGAATTTAGTCTTCTCAGTGACTTTTGTGTAAACTAGCTCACCAACCTTGATTGTTTTTTTGAAGAATAAAGTTGTCTTTCTTGAAGAGTTCAGGCCAGCTGCATTCTAGAAGGTCCCAGAGCTGGATATGCCAGGTGGTTTTCTCATGATTAGACATTATTGGCAAGAATATTTTATTAGCAGCTGGCTGTGGTAGGTCTTGCCTGTGATCCCAGCACTCAGGATGCTGGGACAGGAGGATTATTACAAGTTCAAGGCCAACATGGGCTACACATGGTGGCCAGTGTGAGACCTAGTCTCAACTACTGCCCCTTCCCATGAAAATTTCACTGGTCATGCATCTGAATTCTGCTTATGCGTCTGAGTGACCCTTCTTAGGTCATACACAGTGAAGTTTCATGGGTCTGGGGTTTGCTCAGCAGATTTCTGTTATTTCAAAGATTTTCCAGGGTTTTGCTGTTTGGTCCAGTTGAGCTCACGTCTTCTAACTCCCTAGTCTCTTGCTCACGAAGCTATTCTGCTCAGTTGCACATTGGAAAGCTCCCATCCTAAGTAGCAGAACCACATCAGAGCTACCAACTACCTGCTGTAGTCCATCCCCTCCACCTCCATTGAACAGCTCACTTCAGTTGCTCAGTCCTGGAACACAGACAGTGTGGTGGTTTGAATAAAATGGCACCCATAGACTCATAGATTTGAATGCTTGGTCACCAGGGAGTGGCACTACTAGGAGGTGTGGCCTTGTTGGAGGAAGTGTGTCACTGGGAGTGGGCTTTGGGTCTCAAATGCTCAAGCCAGGCCCAGTGGTTCTGTCTTCCTGTGAATTCAGATGTAGAACTCTCACCTCCTTCTCTAGCGTCATGTCTGCCTGCACGCCACCATGATGATAATGGACTAAACCTGCGAACTGTAAGCCAGCCACAATTAAATGTTTTCCTTTATAAGAATTGCTGTGGTCATGGTGTCTCTTCACAGCAACCGAACAGTGACTAAGACATTCAGGGGTGAGCTGAATCTTTACCCTCTCCATAAGGGGACAGATGGTGGAGGATGACGATGATGAGGTAAGTCATGGGCCCTGAAGGATTGCCTGAGTTGGGCGCTAGAACTGGCATCAGTGCCCACTGCGCTGAGGAGGGAGCTGGCGTCACCTGAAGGCCTGGCAGTGGTATTTATGAAAAAAAAATTGACTGACTTTGGAAAATATCAATTTGAAGATACTCAACACTCCATCTTCATAATTCAGTGGACCAGTCAGGAATGTTCCCAACCCCCTTTCCAAAGACTGAGTCACCATTTACATTGCCATCTCTGTGCTTCAGTGGAGAATCGGATGGAAGTTTAATCCACCTTTGCTGATGCCATCGTCTGATGGAGCTAGTGACATTATGTAGCTGAGGATGATCTCGAGTTCCCAATCTTCCTACCCACCAAATGTTGGGGTGTCAGATGTGTACCCCACATTCAGTTTATCATTTTTTACATCAGTATTTGCACAGATTTGTTCACACACAAACCACTTAACTTTCTCTCCTTCATTCTTTCTTGTGTCTTAGACTTCATCGTTCTCTCCCTGAAGATCTGTTCACAAGAGACGCTTACCTTGCCTACAGACACACGTCACAGTTTTGCTCAGTATTAAATGTAGGGCAACAGTTATTATTTCCAAATTTCAGTTTCTTTGTCTATTAAAATCAGACATTAGAGAAAAAGATGTTCCTGTCAACAGATGGTGGAAGCTGGGTTCTACATATAAAAGAATGAAATCGGAGTCACATCTCCCCTCTGGCACAAAAATCAATTCAAAACGAATAAAAGACCTCAACGTAAGGCTGCAAACTCCAAACCTGCTGGAAGAAAACGTAAGTAAAACACTTACTTTTAAGACTTAGGTACAGGCAAGGGATTTCTGGAAAGGCCTCCAGCAACATTGGGAATAATCTCAAGAATGGACAAATGGGATTGCATGAAATTAAAAAGCATCTACATCCCAAAGGAAACCATAAACAGAGTAAAGTACGGCGACTCTTCAATAGAGCTACCATACGACCCAGCTGCACCACTCTCCAGGAGATACTTGAGAATCCATGTTTATTGAGGCGCTGTTTATAATAGACAAGCTGTGGAACCAGCATTAACAGATGGATGTATAAAAATATATGATCTACATCAAGGTGGAGTTTTACGCAACTGTAAAAAATCCAACATTATGATAGTCACAGGAAAATGGATGGAATTAGAAATCATGTTAAATAAGCCAGGATGGAATTAGAAATCATGTTAAATAAGCCAGACTCAGAGAGACAAATAATATTCCATGTTCTATCTCATGTGTGGAATATAGATTTGTGTATCTACATATGCAAGGCATGAAAGCTGACTGGGGCGGGGATGAGGGCTATGAGAATGGAGGAGGAGGTCTAAAGAGAGAAGAGTAAGAAGCAAGAGAGAGTAACGGAACATATGTGGATGAAAGTGGGAGGCAGAACTATTTGAGGGGACAAAGGGGACCAGCAAGAGGGGGAGGGGTGCTGGGGAGGGCAGTGAGGGGATGAACAGGAACAAAGGATAGCCATATATATCTACTAAAATGCCACAGTGAAAACCATTTCTTCACATTCTAACAATACAATAAAGTGGATAGCAAATTCGTCTTTCTCAGTGGCTTCATTAAGACATCCTGGGGGGGGGGAGGCACATGGAATGTGGATGGAAGGCTTTCAGGGAACAGATGGTGGGTGTTGTGACTGGCCTTTGTGATGCCTCTGTGCCATCAGGAAACCTTGAGAGCCGTGTAAGTCACTGTCTATTCCCCAGAACACAGGCTCCTTGCCAAAAGGTCCCAACACTGTGTTTCTCTTCTCTCCCATTGATTATTATCCCTGCAAGAAGCTCTCACAGACAACTGTCCCTGGCTACCCCTCCAATGGGTGTTAATACCACAGGTGAACTGCAAATCTCTTATACTCTGCGCAAATCTGTGCTTGGCATTGAAAGATTAAGGACCCTCATTTAAAAATTAATAGTTATTTTCTTTTACATTTTTGTTTATGTGTGTGTGTGTGTGTGTGTGTGTGTGTGTGTGTGTGTGTGTGTGTGCATGGCCACAGCTTGCCCCGTAAGCACTTGTACTTTATCTACTAATTTCAGCCCCAGATTAGTAGCATTTTCAAACAGCAATGTGACTGGAGAGTTAGATGACCAGGCTATGGACTGGGGTAGGCTAGAATTGAATCTGTCATTGACTAGTTGTATCACACTGGGCAAATGACCTCTGAGCTTGCTTTACATTTTGGATTTGGTGACAATAATACAAGAAAACATTTACTACAGGGTCTAGAACATAGTATGTGTTCAATAGCTTTCCCAAAGTGTCTGTTCCCCTTAACATTGTTCGTTTGTTCTTTTATAAAAATTATTATGAAAACAACATGTTTTAATATATTTAGGCATGAAGGAGAAGTGAGTTATTTAATTCCACCCTGGTGCCACCCAGACTCCATAAGGGATACCTCAGTGGGGCACAAGCTTGTATAGTACCTGGCTCCGGGAACAGTGGGGAAGAACACTGTGAAGGGGAATGCTGAATCTGGGAAGCAGAGAGGGGGGCCTGGGTGTGGATTCTCAGGGCAGCCATGCAGAGACCACCACCTGGTCTAGGACATTCCCCAAAGGTCAGAAAGAAGGCGCCTGGAGAAATGCTCCTTCTCATGGGACAATGGCTCTCCCAGTGTGCTCCTTGGACTGGCTGGCAATCCCAGTTCCTCTTGAGGATTCAAAACTGCTGCAAATGTTCGGGTTCTGCCCCCAGTCTACTGAATCGGAAACTCCAATAACTTGTGTTTAAACAAGCACCCCTGCAACATCCCTGGCGATTCTGGGGTCCCTCAGGCTGGAGCACCGTTGCTCCTGGACAAAGGTTCCCCTCACACGACAGCATGGAGAGGGCGGGACTGCAAATGGTTTACCAAGACCAGGGCCAGCTGGATTCCCTCCACGGGAGAAACCTGGGCTGGAGGCTTAGCGGCTTGGATCACAAGTCAGCTGTGAACATTTGACCACTCCTCTGAGACCGCTAATGTGGCTGGCCTAGGTTCAAAGGAAGCTGCTGTTTGGAGTTCGGCTCGGAACTTGGATTGAACGCGACCACCAACGAAGATGTAACAGCGCCTGCTTGTTCATTGAGGATCTTCCTTTGTAGACTAATATGTTTCCTTTTGACAGGAACATAGACTGCCTAGGCTGTGCCAATGAACCGCTTTGATAGAGGCTGTTGGGTGCTTTGGCCGCAAATGTTCCGAGAGCCCGAGGTTAATTTGTGCCAGTCACCATCACCGACCGAGTCTTGAGAATGTTCTAAAGTGAAGGTAGTTTAGACTTGAATTCCTCTGCTCAGTTCTCAAATAGATCAAAAGCAAATGCGATTCAAGGAGCTTTCTTCCTAATGACTTTGAAACCTTGGGAAAGAGAGAGGCTGAGCAGTCAGAAACGAGGCACGCTGCACATAACTGGCATCTTAAAAAGACGGTGGTTTCTCCGCACAGGGGTGCACGGTCTCACATCCAAGAAGGCTGAGGGTGGGCCCACCACATCCTGTGCCATCGAGATTCAAACTCCTTTTATATGTCCGCGTGGATGCCCAAGTTGGAGACTGCTATTGTTTACCGCAGGCCCTCTTGTTCCCAGGAGGCAGGCTGGGGGTGGGGGTGGGGGTGAAAAGGAAGGGAGGCTTTCATGGTTGTGCCTCCCAGCGAGACTCTAAGGAGTCTGGGAAATGTAGTCCTTTTCCAAAAGACGGCCATCCCAGGTAGAGTCAGGGTTCTGTTATGAAGGAAGCAAAGGCAGACCGTGGGGCAAACGGATGATAATCTGTGGTCTGTGTGAACTGGTTGGGCTACACAGGATTGCTAAACTATGGGGGTGAGTAGCCTGGAGCAGTCCTATTGAGATGCGTTCGTAGACAAGATCCTATCTTGTTCTTATTCCCAGGAGGAAGACACGGGCTCTCCACAGCTGGGCTGTGTTTTAGGAGAGGCTCCATCCAGCTCAGAGGGAGGAACGCAGGGCCCTGGGTCCTTCTGTGTGGGGAACGGACAGCCTGGGCAAACATAGGTGTGTGGTCTGGAGATGACCTACTTGAGTGCCATGATCTCTCCCTTTGCTGTCTTTTCTGGGCATTTGGCAGCTCCCTCTCGCCTCTAAGCCCTTGGTATTAAAGAGTGTTTAAGTCTGTCTAGAACAATGCAGTTAGGACAGGGAGAGCCGAAAGCTCCTGCATATTTTCCAACCAAAGATGGGCGGGATCCCCAGGGAACCCAATCACAAGCATAGCAGAGTCTTCCGGTTCCTCTCCAGGGCTGACAACTTCCGGAACTTTCTTCGTGTATCAGACCTAGTTAGATGAGTGCTCTTTTTGAGGCCTGGAGGAGCGGGGACTAGTTGAACTGTAGAATTTAGTCAAGGGCATAAAAATGTGAGAATGGGAACCTTCAAATTATCTCGTAAATTGGACAGGGTCTGGCTCATAGTGCTTGCTTTGGGGGCGTTTGGGGACAAGAGTCTGACTGATCTTTATCGCTCATTTGCCATTTGGCCAGGCGGTGGCCCCTTTCCTCTCTGTCTCAACTTGCTCCCCGCTTATTGAGAGGCCTCAATGAAGACCCCGTGCAGCACAGGTCTTGATGAAGTTGTGACTCGAGACATCCATTCTCGTGAATTTCATTTTCTTTCCTCCACGCCACAGCAGGAACATTTCTCATGCAGTACCTATCTTCGAAAGAGCAATGTTTATTGAACTTTTTTCCTTTTAAAAACTGAATTACATTTTAATTATTTAGTGTGTGTGTGTGCGCGTGCGCGCGCGCGTGTGCGCGCGCACACACAAGTGCCAGAGTGTATGTGTGGAGGTCAGAGGACAACTTTCAGGAGTCAGTTTTCTCCTTCCATCATGTGGGCCCTGGGAATCAAACTAAGTTGTTAAGGTTGGTGAAAATCTCTTTACCCACTGAGCCATCTTGCTGGCCCCTTTTTTACTACCTTTTGAGTATGGAAGTTAGATACTTAATTGTGTGTAGATTTTCCTTGTACAAAAAATGGTCTTTGAAATTATTCATTCAATTAGATTTTTTAAATAATAAACGACTGAGCTGGAGGACCTGGTTGTATATCATCCACTCCTTTTACCAAAGGCTTCAGCTGATCTGCTACTGACAGTGTGTTCCAGTCAGAGTTTTACCCACGTGAGAACATGACTGAGAAAGATGCCTTAAAAGGAGGAGAGGTCACGTCATCAGAGAGGCTTCGTCCAGCAAGGGATGGAAACAGACGCAGACCCACAGCCAAACATTGAGCGAAGCTCAGGGAATTCTATGGAACAAGAGAGAAAAGATTGTAGAAGCCAGAGGGGTCAAGGACACCACAAGGAAACCCACAGAACCAACTAATTTGGCCTCATTGGGGGCTCACAGAGACTGAACCAACAACCAGGGAGCCTTCACGGGACTACCCTAGGCTCTGTGCATGTATGTTATGGTTGTGTAGTTTGGTGTCCTTGTGGGACTCCTAATAGTGGGATCAGGGGCTGTCTCTTACTCTTTTGCCAGCTTTTAGGACCTTTTCCCTCCTACTGGGTTGTCTTGTCCAACCTTAATATGAGGGGAGGTGCCCGGTCTTCTTGCAACTTGATTCGCCATGTTTGGTTGATATCCCGGGGAGGCTTGTCCTTTTCTGAAGGGAAATGGAAGAGGAGTGGACTCAGGGGAGAGGGTAAGTGGGGGGTGGCTGGAGGAGAGGAAGGAAGGGAAACTGCTGTCAAGATGTAATATATGAGAGAATAAATAATTTTTTTTTTAAAGGAGGAGAGATCTATTTTGACTCATGATTTCAGAGCAGCCATCCTGTGGCTGCTTTGGTCCTATGGAGTGGATCAAGGCTGCTTGCTTCATGCTGGCCAGAAAGCAGAAAGAGAGAGAAGAGGAGTGGCCAGATTCCCAGTGTATCCTTTAAGAGGATGTGCCCAATAACTTTCCCCCTCCAGCTAGCCCCTATCTCCTAAAGTTTCTAGCACTTCCCAATAGTGTCACCAGCTGGGACCAAGCCACACATGAGCATTTGGGGGACAGTCTAGCTCAGTGGTTCTCAACCCCCCTAATGCTGCAACCCTTTAATGCAGTTCCTTATGTGGTGACCCCCAACCGTAAAATTATTTCATTGTTGCTTCATTTTGGGGAGCAGTGCAGCCTGGTCTTGGGTCTGCATATGACTACCTGTCCAATGGGTTTCCCTGGGGCAAGACACCTGTAGAAACTGACTCTCATTTGGCAAGGACCAGTATTCCACCGGATAGTGTAGGAATTTGCAAAATTCATGCAGCTTGCAGGCTTTTTCTCTCTCATTATATTGGTGATTCTCTGGGCAGTTTTTAGTTTTACTTTGTCAGTCACACATGCAATACCTGTAATTTTCCCTGGAAATTCTGTTCTTTCTTGAATATTTCCCCCTAAGATTCAACACGGGGCTAATGCTTCTCATATCTCTTATCTGGAGTTACTAACTACAACTCCTAACCCTGGGAACCTTTCTGACTCAGTTAGGTACATATGAGAAAACAATACTTGGAATAATAACCCTGTCTCACAGTTTTGGAAAGGAGAGTAAGGTATGCATACACAGAATAGGGGGAAAGCCTCAGGAATACACATAGTCCTAACTATTGAGAGTAAGTTCCCTGGACACTAAGCATAGAATCGTTGGTAGGATCTGGTATGCTCCAAAAGGAAAAAATACAATGCAAAATACAGGATGGATAGATTCATCTTTACCAAACACAGGAGCTTATATTGGTGGAAGAAGTATGGTACAGTGAGATGGGAAAAGAGTACTTCTCAAAGTCTGACTTTTACAGAGAGAATGAGACCCTCTTGTAAAAAAGGAACTGTATAAAAACATATCTTGCAGACATGAAAAAATTGTCTGGGTTTGAATTTTGTCCTTAAAGCATCGTGCCCATGTCCATTACTTTTTAACTTTGTAACCACAGTAGCCTCCAGCTGACATAAGTGCTGTGAGAGCAGGGTGTGTGTGGCCTGATATTTAGTTAAGCTGCAGAGATGCTGAACTCTATGTCTAAAATACGGTTATGTAGGGGGTGGGAAGGTGCATCAGGGAAGCATCAAGGGGGACAATGGCGGCTTTCATAATGATCACAATTATTCCTTAAATTGTGATATATTTCTTAAGGTCGGAAATAGAAGCCAATAATAAAGCTGTTCATGTAACCCTGGTAAGAAAAACTCAGTGTAAGTGTCAATAAAGACAGCTCAAGCTATTCGGGGCCACTTGAGTGCAATCCACTTGGTGGTCCGCAGTTTTCCCTGTGCAGAAGCCCCTTCCCCGCCTTAGGACCTGAAACTGAGCTGAGACTGAACCCCTGCACTTCCTAACTGTAATTTTGCTACTGTTATAAATTGCAATGTAAGTATCTGATATACAGGATATCTGATATTCAACCCCCAAAGGGGTCATGACACACAGGTTGAGAACCACTGGTCTAGATTTAGACTCTAAGACAGTGTAGAGCAGAGATCATTTTGGTATTCTTTTCTTATGCGTATTGTAATCCATATCCATGTCACAACGAATGCATAATTCATAACATGATTACTTGAGAGGTGAAAGGAGAACTTCAGTTCTGAACGGCTCATGTCCTTCTGCATGTTCGGCAACGTTTGCGTTTCTTTTTCCAAAAATTTTCCTACTGTCTTGTATTTCATCCATCTAGTGTGACTTCTGCCTAGCACTATGTTGGATCTTGGAAAGAAGAAACATTTCCAGTGTGGATTCTGCTTAGCATCCTGCCCGTGAACCTGCACTGGTTTGCATGTGAGCATGTGGTGGTAATCCAACTATGAAAAAGCTTTTGGGCTAGAAGCTGAGTGGGTTGGAGACATGTCTAGACATGAGAACACATGGACCTTAGCTCACCTATTTCCTTTTCTAAAGAATCTTTACTTGGATCTGGAGAAAAGAGAGATAGAGAAATCCTTTTGCACCTAGATAGAAAGAGCTTACAATCAAAGTCAAGAAATCACACACCGTCTTCCCTTTTTGGATGGTGTCTCTGACCACCTGGGCTCCTCTTATACGTTTTCTGATGCTGTAACAGAGCATGGCAGGTTGGATACTTTAGAAGCAATAGTTTGACTCATGGCTAATGAGTCCAGGAGCAGGGCCCTGACGCCTGGAGAGGGATCACACATTGCTTCTTAACATAGCAGAAGGGCAACTGGGCATGTGCAAGATGGGAGAAAGGAAACCAACAGAACTCACCTACCCTACTTTTTAAATCAAGAACCCACACATGGGAAACTCACCCACTCTTGACATAATGGCATTACTCCATCCACGAGGGAAGGATTCTCACGACTCAACCGCCTTTTCAAGGGCCGAACCTTTTAATGCAGTCACAGTGGCAATTAGGTTTCAATGTGAATTGGAGGAGGTATTCAAGCCACATTCCTCTCCACTGCCTGCTCCCTCACTTTGCCTGATGTGGCACGGCCCTTAGACCCGTCCACAAGCAGCCTGTACCACTTCTGGGGATAGCCGAAGACCAGAGAGGTCTGTGTGCTTCTAAAAGTTCCAGCAGGATGTTGAGAGGGCAAATCTAATTAGTCTTATTAAATAAAAACCCAGAGTCAAATATTGGGGTAAAGCTGAAGAGATCAGAGAAGTAAAGGGGCAGCCACAGTCATTTCTTACCTCTCCAGATCCTCAGTCCAAAAGAGGGATCGAGATCCTGTCTCCATCCACCTTATATTTCTGTCTCCACCTCGCTAGTGCTGGGATTAAAGGTGTATGTGCCTCCCAAGTACTGGGATCAAAGAAAAGAGATCCCAAGTGTTGGGATCAAAGATGTGAGGCACCACCATCTCACTCTGTTTCTCTTTTAGACTGGTTCAAGCTTGTGTAGCCCAGGGTGACCTTGAACTCCTGATCTTCCTGCTTTCTCCTCCCAAGGCCTGGGGTTAAAGGTATGGTGCCACCCCTGCCTGGCTTCTATGGTTAACTAATGGCTATTTCTGCCCTCTGATCTCCAGGCAAGCTTTATTTGTTAGAACACCAACAAAATATATAACAGGATGTTCCCAACATTCCCCAGCAATTCACTTTCAAAGTCTATCTTCTCAGCCAGGAGACTTTAGCTCCAGGAGGTACTTGTGAATACAGCTCATGAGAGGACTTAGTGGCATTTGCTAGAGGGCTGGACATGAAGAGTGTCTTGGGAAAGAGAGTAAAATTAATGTCTCCTCATTAGAAAGGGTCACAGTTGTGTAGCTGCTTCAGAGAGTGGTTGAGGCTTCAAAGCCCCAGAGATCCCTCAGCATTGAACAATGCCTCAGGGTGTAGGGAGACCTTTGTGGACTGTGATGAGGCAGGTTGGCTTTTGATGGTTCGAAGAAAAGAGCACACATCTTCCTCTCTGTAGCCTGTCTTCCTGGGGATCATTTTTCTCTCCTTTGGGGATACAGCATATCCCTGAACACAGAGAAAGCCCGTCTTTGTACTCAGTGTGCGCGTGCATGCGTGCGTGCGTGCGTGCGTGCGTGTGTGTGTGTGTGTGTGTGTGTGTGTGTGTGTGTGTGTCTCAGAGAGCAGAGGGGTGAGCGTCAGGCTGGTGTGAGCCACTTTATCCTCTTCAGCTTAGTGTCCTGGATCCTCAATCCTCCAGTCCCATTACCACCCACAATAGAAGAAAAGGATGCTTTGAGGCGATAGAAAGTTCTTGGCTACAGTTCAGAACCAAACCCCTAATGACAATGGAGTCTAGCCTCCATCTTCTGCCTGAGCCTGGTTCCTGAAGAGAGCATCACGCTCTTTGCCAGTATTTCCTGGGCGCTTAAGTGCTATATAGGTTCATCTGACAATAGGTCGGTGTATCTCTTTAAGTTCTTGGAGAGCAATCTGAACAGATAGGATGAGGTAGATTCGGGACAGAGGTTCTGAGAAACTTCTAGGTCTGGGGAAGAAGGTCTGAGACTCCATAGCCCTGAGTAGCAAGGCCATCAGCCATTCTTTCTGGTTCTTGATGGACATCCTCTTCCTGCCTCCATCTTTGTTCACACTTCATCAACTTCTTGAGAAAACTACTAACTATTAACCAGAAGGCTTCATTCCTTGGAGACTTGAGTCTTTGCAGAGTGGAGGCTGAGCCATCAAAACTTTGAGCTTGAAGAAGGACCCAACAGAATGTGTCCTTAAATTTTTTGATATATGGGCTTGGAGGTGGGGGATGTGCTCAGTGTGTAAAGGCGCTGGTCATGCA
The DNA here is from genome assembly GCF_049852395.1 of Peromyscus maniculatus bairdii. NCBI lineage: Eukaryota > Metazoa > Chordata > Mammalia > Rodentia > Cricetidae > Peromyscus > Peromyscus maniculatus. The sequence goes on along the minus strand of NC_134873.1, from coordinate 51,525,816 downwards.
ACCATAACGACTCACGTTCAAGCCTCAGAGCCCACAGAAAGGTGCAAAGAAAGATCCGGATGTGCAAGATTGTCTTCTGACCTGCATTAGTGCTACGGCACATGTGTTTCCCCATGCACACACAAAAAAACCAAATTAAAACAAATGAAAAAGAAAGAAAAAATTAGGGTGTATGACAATAAGAGAATGGGTGAATGAACTCAGGTATGAAAAATCTTTAGGTGCAGTAGGCAAAAGAGATACATAAACAGACATACACACACACAGAGAGAGATTTTTGAGATATACTGTTAAGCAAAGAAAAACAAGTAGAATAAATAAAAACAACAATATTTTTAATATAAAACACCCAAACCCAAACACATCTTTCTTTGAGGATCATATCATAAAACTGTAACCACAAGATCAGGAAGATGCCAGAATCTGTTCCGGAGAGTGTGGCAGCCAACTGGTCTTATTTTGTCATCTGTGCAGCAGCAGCAGCAGCAGCAGCAGCAGCAGCAGCAACAACAACAACAACAACTTGACCTAGCTTGACAATCTCAGCTATGGCTTTTTTTTTGCTTGCCTTGGCCTTGGGGTCTACCATCATTGAAATGCCTATGGTCTCCAGCTACATCCTGATGCAGAGCAAAGGACTGACCTTAAAATGGTCCTTGCAGGTGCAGGATCCTAGCTCACTATGGCTGCTCCAGGACTTCAGCCAACTGGGAGCCTCTCATGGTTTTTGTGTCACATGTGAAACACAGGAATGTGCTATGCTGGGGACAGGTGTTGGCATATCAAGTTACCGTCTGCTCTCACACGCTTGCCCTGGCTCTTGAAGCGAAAGCCTGATAAGCAGGGAAGATAAACATGGAGGGCTGATGAGAGGGTGGACACAGTTTTTAAGAGCTGCTCATGCATCATTGTGCATGTGCCACATTCCCACAAAGGAGGTACTCCTATGATGGTCTCAGTTTTGCAGCCCAGGAGCTAATGGTCCTTCACCTGCAGTGAGGATGTGAGCCTAGATCTTCAGCTCTAGTGAACTGCTCTCAGTTGTGAAAATATGTTAATGTTGAAGCACCCTGATGAAGATTCACACACACACACACACACACACACACACACACACACACACACACAGAGAGAGAGAGAGAGAGAGAGAGAGAGAGAGAGAGAGAGAGAGAGCACATATTTATATATATGTTTGTGTGTGAGAAAGAGAAATTTACATTTCTAATAAGGAATATATAAATGCATAAAGTTAATTGCAAATACTATCACGTACTTGCATGCTTGTGTGAGTACAAGAATGACAGTGGTTCCTATTATCTGAACATTTGCTATGTGCAAGACACTCTTCTAAGTGCTTTGCCAGCACCAGAGCATGACGCTTTGTGGCATGAGTTCATACCCTCATTTTACAGTTCAAAAAAGTGCCACAAATTTAAACAAGTTGCCCAGAGATGTTTACAGTGAAGTGTACTCTCAGTTCAATATGGAAGAAATAAAAGAGCATTAAATGCCCTTTTATTAATAATGTGGGTATTTACAAGGGCACACAGAGAGGGCCAGTCTTTTCAGGGGGAAGGCATGGCTTCATGTGGGATCTTGGAAGTGTAGGTTCATGTGGAAGAAGCTGGAATGGACAGATGAAGATGCAATCTTAAGTTCTGAGTTGGAATAGCGCTCCATCCCAATGGAAGCACAAGCCAGTCCACAGAGTCTCCAGCTGCAGAATCTGTACCTAGTAGGGGAGCCCAGCACAGAACCAGGCTCAGTATAATCTCGGCTCCAGCCCTACAAGTCTTGCTTCTTCTTCCATTACATGATTGGCTGATCACCTGATTGGCCAAGATCATGAAAATACCCACAGTGTATTAAGGTTTTTGATTTCAAGAGTCATGTGTACCAGAGATAAGCAATGAACGATAGTTCGGCAAGATTAGGCCACCTGTCTATTGGCCCACACTTTCTAGGTATTCATTCTGCTCCTAAGTAACAGCTTATTCATTGTGGCAGGTCACATAAATGACCCAGCTTAAGAGGCTGTCCTGTCACAGTCTTTGGATTGCCTCTGCTCCCTACCATTAATCTGCCCTCTTTCATCATCTGCCCTACACATTTGCCTTTTGGCTTTTAGGAGCAGAGTCTGGCTAGAGATTAGGCCCTTCTATGGATATCTCCTATATCTTGGCAGCCCAAGACATTGGAGGTCAATGACACCTTTTAAATGTGTGAGATTTATGATATACCAGTACTGAAGAACACTTGTGAAAGTTGACATAACAAGACCAGTTTGTAAACTGATTCTGAGGTTCTTCTTGGGGTTAAGGACTTAGTAATGGAAAGCCAAAAGTTTGGGAGTGGTGCTGATAAATACAGTAGTGGAGGGTTGGGTGGATAGGACAGTAGACATCTCCTTCATTTTCATCCAGTTTGGAAGAACTATTATATTCTAGTCATTTGAGGAGAGTCATAATTCATTTTGAAAATTTATCCATATTATTTCTCAACTACAATAAAACAAGGCAGAATTATTGGCAGGAAAATGTGTGTGTGTGTGTGTGTGTGTGTGTGTGTGTGTGTGTGTGTGTGTGTGTTGGGCAGTCATACATTGGAATCTGATCCACTACCATGCAACCTTAGAGTAGTTGCTTGTTTCATAATTTTCTAAACTATAACATGGGCATAGTTATAATACTATCTAAGAAGTAAAAAATGCAATAGTCTGGATGACTCTCAAAATAGTCATGGGGGCTGGGTGTCGTGGTGCATACCTTTAATCCCAGCACTTGGGAGGCAGAGACAGGAGGATCTCTGTGAGCCTGAGGCAAACCTAGTCTACATGGTGGGATCTAGGGCAACCATGACTACATAGAGAGACCCTGTCTCAAAACAAAACAAAAAACAAAACAAAACAACAACAACAAAAAACAAACAAACAAACAAACAAACAAAAAGGTCATGGGTATGAGACAACAGATAAAAGTATATGGTGTATAGTTCTATTTACATAAAGAATATGTAAATTCTAGGAAATGCAAATCTGTGGTGTCAGAAAGATCAGTAGTTGTCTGAGGAGAATCACCTGGAAAGTGTGGAGAGGACAACAGAGGTGAGCTTGGAGGTGATGGGTATGTTCATTATCTTGCTTGGTTGTGGTGATGTCCTCACAGGTGTACAGGTATTTCACAAATTATTAAATCACATACTTACTCTAAATATGTTCATCTTATGATATTTCAGTACTTCTGAGAGCCTCTTAAAGTGGGGGATAAAATTTATTTGTAAACAATTCATTTGTTAGGAGCCTAACAAATAATCAACAATGTGCAACTCCAATTCTTTTATTCTTCTTCATCTTTGCATACAAACCACACAAGGATATTAGCTTTTTAGTATGCACTATCTGGGGAGTCCTGTAGCTAAATACCGACATCTTGAGTAATACAGTCTACAAGTTTTCCTTCCTTTGGGACCACAAGGAGAGGACTGTAAGGATTAAATATACATCACATGAAGAGCTTTGGATAGTGCTGGGCATGGAGAAACCTTCAATAATTGTTTTGACTACTATTATCATTGCTCTGATATGGATCAATGGCATGGGTTGAACAATCATAATATGTTAGTTGTTATAATAGTCTTGTTACTATTATGGATGGACAGAAGACTCTTGCTGAAGGCTCAAGGAAGTTGACCTCAGAAAAGGTTTGGCTTTTCTGAGAATCCTTAATGGGCTTATATTTTTATATTTGTTTGGTGCCAAATTGTGACAGAAATCATGTGGAAGAAATTTGGCTAATGTCTTTGTCAGGAATATGATAACTCTCCACTATTATTAGTATAGGTAATATTAAAGATATCAGTGCATTTTCAGTGATCAGTGAGTCAAGATAGAATTAAATGATTTCCAGTCCTTAACAAAGTGATACTGGCGTATGGTAGACATTATTGTAACATTAGACATAAGTGTCTTCTTAGAAAATCTTTAAAATGCATAAAAGACTCTGACCCAGTGGCTCTGAGTTGTCCCAGAATCTGCTTTTAAATTTGCATACTCCGTTGATTTCAACACAGGTGGTGTGGAGACCACACTTGGAGAATACTGGTCTAAGACAGTTGGAACCTTGGACAGCACCTCTTGACCTCGCATCAATCATTTTCAGGACCCAGGACAGCATTCAGCCTCTTAAACTTCCCGTGTCTTTGGGACATTTACTATAATTCTCAGGGGGGCTTGCCGTTTCCCTAGAGGACAAAATAACTCAGTTTTTTTTTTTTTAAATACTCTACATTTAGAAACCCACAATTTTAATTCCTGGTGGAAAATAAGGACAAGGTATACAGATTCACCCCATGTGAGGAAACACTGAGGAGACGCAGATGCCTTCCTCCTGAAAGTGTACATAAAATGCTGAGGGAAGCCCATTGAGTCTTCATTGTTAATCTGACCAAACTTGGAATTGCTGATGAGACACACCTTTGGATTTGCCTATAGGATGTTTCCAAGAAGACTAACTGAGGGTTAAGACCTACCCTGAATGTGGATGGCAATATCTCATGGTCTGGGCTCCTAGACTGGATAAAAAGGGGAAAAAGGAGAAAGCCAGCTGAACACCAGCATTCCCTTCTCTCTGCTTCCTGACTGCAGATGCACTGTGACCAGCCTTCTCCTGCGTTACTGTCACAGAACTGACGCTCCTTCCACAGCCACGCCCACCCCGTCAGAATACCACACTACAAGTGAAGACAAACCCTTCCTTTCCTAAGTCCTTTCTTTTCAGGTTTTGGTCACAACAATGCAAAAAGTGATGAATGCATTTACGTGTTTTAGTGGATGAGGAAACGAAAATGAGTTTGTTGTCTTTCACTTGAAGATCAAAATGTTCTGGATTAGCTAATTTAGGTACATTTGTGTATGGTTTATGTACTTTGACAAACACTTTAAGATTTGTATGAATGACTAGAGAGTTTCATTTAATTCTCCCTTGTTATTTAAGCACCCCTAATAGCATCTGTATGTCTTCAACTGCAGTAGAATCAGTAAAGAGAAGCAAACAATATCTGAAAATGTCCAACTCTAAATCCTCAAGCCATAATTTGAAGGACTCTCTCATCCTTTGATTGAAACCCATTAAAGATGATACAGGATTGAATATATCTAATCCCGAGTAATCTGGGAGCTCTACTAAAAGAACTGTGTAGTCATAAACTACAGTTAATGTGGCAAATGAAACAATAAGGATAAATAGGGAATCTTTTTTCAGGTATCATCATTTTAATTACTTGCCTTGTTGCTGAAACAAAATACATCACTGTTGTGGAATATTATTTTGACTGGGCAAAGATGTGTTACATTTGTTTATGCTACAGATTATTACTTTAACTGTGTAAGGGTGTGTTACTTTTGTTTAGACTGCATTTATTTAACAATGTAAGGATATGTATTTAATTAGGTAAAGATGTGTTTCATCTGTTTTACCTTGCCTGCCTAAGGCACCTGATTAGTCTAATAAAAAGCAGAATGGCTGATAGTTAGGTAGGAGAAAGGGTAGGTAGGGCTGGCAGGCAGAGAGAATAAATAGGAGGAGAAATCTAGGCTCAAGAGAAAAAAAGAGGAATGAGAGAAGAAAGAGGAGGAGAGAACTAGGGAGACATGTGGGGCCAGAATCCACGCAGATGACAGGCAGACAGACATAGAGAAGCAGAGAAAGTAAGATATACAGAAGTAATAATAAGCCCTGAGGCAAAAGGTAGATAAAAAGAAACAGGTTAATTAAAGCTGAGCATTCAGAAACCCTGTCTCAAATAAACAAACAAACAAACAAACAAACTAATAATAAGTCTCTGTGCCATGATTTGGGAGCTGGTTGGTGGCCCAAAAGAAAAAGCCTGGTACACATCACCAATAACATCTTAAGGAAGGAAAGGCTTCTCTGGTTCACAGTTCAAGATGACATATTTCATCATGGCAGGCAAGTTCAACTGGCCACATTACATCAGCAGTCAGGAAGCTGAGAATGATGGATGCTTATGCTCAACTAGCTTTCTTCTTTATATGTAGCCTACTACCTTAGACTATGAAGTGCTGCTGCCCATGTTTAGGGTGAGTTTGCCCATATCAATTAACTTAATCTATGGTAATCAAGTTGACAATCAAGATTAACTATCATAATCATTTACTTTTAGGATATTCTTATACATGATAGTTTTACTAAGAGACAATTGGGGGACCATTGAATACTGAGTTAGGTAATATTTGCTGCAGATCCAAGTGTTTCAAATACAAGGTAAGGACAATCAACAATTCCCTTAAATTTTATCCCCTAAAGCAACTCATCCAATAACAAGCAAGTCAGTCTACATTCACCATCTGTAGCCTGTTTGATAGAAAGCCATAGTTTGACATTTAAAAAAAAATCTGTTTCTCTTCTCTCTCTCTCTCTCTCTCTCTCTCTCTCTCTCTCTCTCTCTCTCTCTCTCTCTCTCTCTTTCTCTCTCTCTCCATACAAGTATTGGATATAGTGCATGGAGGACTGATAAGGATGTTGGATCTCCAGGAACTATAGTTACAGGCATTTGCTGGATGCCTGACTTCCTGTGTAGGTGGTTGGTGCCAAACTCCAGTTCTCATTATTGCACAGGAAATGCTTTTAACTGCTGATTCATCTCTTTAGTCCTACTTTGATACTTTAACCTGCACAATATACACACAAAGAGGAAAAAGACTCCCTATGTCATAGTTGAAGACATAGAGCTATTCATTAGGTGTTTGAATCACAAGGAATAATTAAATACAATTCTCTAGAAACACAAATCTTAAGGAATTTGTTAGTGTACACAAATCAGACATGAAAGTAACTAAATTAGCTAATCTAAAAGAACATTTTGATCCTAAAGTGAGATAGATTAAAATAAACTAATTTTAGTATGCTTGTCAATGTATGTATATGAATTGTCTTCCAATGGTGCGGCTGGTTTTGATTATCTGTAATGGCTGTGAAGACGCTCTTGCATTAATTCTAAAAGACTTGAGGTTATTGCAGTAGAGAGAGGAAGTAGGGCTAAGACTATTCTCATTAGCTCCATTGGAGACCAAGGCTATGGACTTTGGAAGTAGAGTGTGTGTCCGTCCATGACCCTGACACAGTTTCTTTCTAGGAGGAATGTCGAGACAGGAACAATTGGCTCAAAGCTTTAAGAAACTGGCCAACCTTTGGCCCATCTGTGTTAGAGAGCAGTGATAACCCAGGCATTTGCTTTCCTGCCATCTAAGACACCAGCCTCTCAGGTCTGATCCCTGCCACCAATCTCGCTGGATGTTCCCTTTCATTCTCTTTACCTTCTCTTTCTTGTTTGTCCGACTTTCAGGCGGCTCCTGGGTCTCATCTATGCACTTATTCCCGGTGGATTTCATTTAGTTCCCTGGTATTAAGCCCATCTCTATGCAGATGACTTCTCCATGTAAATCTTCACTCTTGACCTTCCCGAGAGCTGCAGGCTCATACATCAAACCGTGGACTGGTGTCAAACTGCTCACTTGAGTTGCAAGTCACCTCAAATCTACACAGACCCCAAAGAGAACTACTTATCCTCTGCTCCTTTCTCCCTAAACTCTTCTTGGCTGAGTCTCTTCCCTAGAGAATGTCTTGTCTTTTCCTGGCTCCTTAAGAGAAAACATTGAAGTTATTCCACTCTTTTTCTCCTGCGTCACATCTAGTTCACAAATTTTGTCCTCAGTGCACAGAGTTCTTCCTTGATGTGTTCACTTCTCTCCACTTCCACAGCCATTACCAGGCTAGACAAGAAACATTTTTCTTCTGGATTACTTTAATGATACGCAGAGAAGTCTTACCTGCAGCCGAGGCTCATGTAAGGCTGGTTGCATTTTAACGAAGAAAAACTCTCTTTGATATAAGTAAAATAAAAAAAAATCCTCTAATAAAAGAACTTGAATTTTTTTTTGTTGAGGGAGCAAGAAGTATGCTGTCTCTAAAATGAAAGCACATGTGGCATCATGTCTTTCAAAGTGTCCTAAGCAACCACAGGACCATTAAACCACACGTGGGGTTCTTTCTTATTTGACATGACTTGGAAATTTCCCATACACCTGGGTTGTTCTGAGCTGAACTATGCATCCCTACAAGTTCTTATGAGGACCAGTGCCCATATGATGGGACAACGTTTGGAGACACAGGAGAGTACTGGCCATGCTTGTACGAAGAGGCACTGCCATGGGAGATGGAGAGCAGCTGCCTGTGAGCTAAGGGCAGAGCTCACCTTCATCCTGGTCCTGAATTGTTAGTCTCTAAAAAAGGGGGAAAGTATACTTACGTTGATTAATTTGTCTAGTCTGTAGTATTTTGTTATGGCAGCCTTAATGAACTAATATACATATTCTTCTGTGTATAGACCAAAGTTTTTTAGTATTGAAGGGAAATAGAGAAGGGTTGGGAACCAGAGGTCTTGACTACAAAAGAATCAGGAAGCAACTTTGGGTAAATGGACTCTATCACCTGCATGAACAGTCTGATGCATAACGTGTGAGACATCTTTGTGACTGGTACACTTGTACTGCCAGTTTAGAATTAACTATGTGATAGGAGCTCGAACAAATTTGTGCTCACCTTCATTTGCAGTGTTTGGACTGGTTTCTTATCAGTTACACTGGGGAAATGGAGGAGTCTTGAAAAGTGATTTATCACATGGAAAATAAAAATTTGAGTTAAATACTAGTTAAAAACTTCTTTTCTAGCCAGGTGGGAGGGGGTCTGAAGTCCAGCACAGTTAGTGTGGGGCCTCAGACTAGACAACACCTTTGCTGTTGTTTTCTTTTGCAAAGTGGGAAAACTCAAAGTGTTTTCCCTTTCCTTTTGAGACTCCGACATTACAGATCTACTCTACCATCCAAAGAGAGTTCAGAATGCTAAAGTGCCTACAGCATGGTTCTCAATCTGTGGGTCTCGACCCCATCAGATACCCTGCATATCAGATATTTACATTACAAATCATAACAGTAGCAAAATAACAGTCCTGACATAGCTATGGGAATAATTATATGGTTGGGAGGGGTGGTGGTGGTCACCACAACATGAGGAACTGTATTAAAGGTTGCAGCATTGGGGAGGTTGAGAACAATGGCCTCGGGTTAACAGAGGGGTTCTCCTTCGCTCAGGAATCAGTGTTAAGAGAATGCAAACTCAATCACAAGCTATCTGTGGATGGACAAGAGCAAGCAGGCATCTGGCTGCCAGAGACGAGAGACAGAAGCAACACAGTTCTGTCAAGTTGCCTTTTCCAAAGCCTTGTTAGAATTCCGTTCTTTCTCTTAAGCAGCAGCCATGAGCTGACTAATTTGAGAGTTTTGGAAAGCAAATCATCTTTTGGTAAAAAGTCCCCCCTACAAAAAAAGAACCTAAGGGGAGGGGGAAACACCCCAAAACATGTTAACCATCTGGTTAAATCAAAGGCATGGGCATAGAGGAAGCCTCTGTGCAATAGAGACAAGAGCAGAATTAGTACTGTACTGACAACTTCCTCAAGATGCCTATGTGTCCCTTAGCCATCAGAATGTGTCTTGTCTGGGATGACTGGGACTTTTGATCAATAGAATTAGGAGACACCATTTGTATCAGGCTTTCTCTTTTGGATCACCAACCAGCTCCCAAATCATGAAACAGAGATTTATCATTAGTTATGAATGTTTGGCCTTAGCTTATGCTCGTTTCTGGCTAGCTTTTTTTCCCCTTTAACTTAAGTTAACCTGTTTCTCTTCATCTACATTTTGCCCGGGGCTTTTCACCTTTTTTTCTGTATGTCCCACTCTGTGTCTGTTGGCTGGTGGCTGCCTGGCTGGCCCTGGGCGTTTCTCTCTCTTTCTCCCTTGTTCTCTCCTCCTCCTTTTCTTCTTGAGTCTAGATTTCTCTTCTCATTTTTATTCTCTCTGCCTGCCAGCTCTGTCTGTCCCTCCCCTGTCTAGCTATTGGCTGTTCATCTTTTTATTAGACCAATCAGGTGCTTTAGGCAGGCAAGGTGAAGCAGCAACACATCTTTTCATAATTAAACAAATGCAGCAGAAACAAATGCAACACACCTTTACACAGTTAGAGTCGTATTCTACAGCAGAAACAAATGTAACACATCTTTGCCCAGTTAAAATAATTTTCCACAACAACCATTCAGCTCCTACATCTGTCTGCAACCATTTATTTACCAAAAGACCCAGGAGAAAGGCTTTGCCACTGTCCACATTTGTAATCCTGTTCAAACCTTTGCCCACTCACACCACAATGCCAGCTGTCAACAGCTATACCTAAGGGGCTGCTGCAAGCGTGCGCCTGTGTGTCTGGATGAAGTCCTCTGCTAGAGAGACCACTGAGAGAATTTAAAGAAGGGGAGAAGTAATTGGGTCAAGAGAACTTGATTTTAAAATGGGACACAAGTTGGGGTTCAGTGCAATGGCAGGATCTTGAGCTCATTTTGACCTAGACCCATGGTGTTTTGAGAACATCTCTGCATAGTGTTTTTCATGGTTGTTTTAGGTATTATGCCTCCCTCCACCATGTTCTTACCAAAGTCTACACTTTTGGTATCATCATTTTGCAAGTGCAAGTAAAGTAGACACTTCTATGCCCATTTTCTCCTCCCTACTTTTAATGAAATTGTCTTCATGTATTTCCTCTACATACATTTAGGACCACAGCAAAGTGTAATTTTCATCTCAGCCTCAAAACACGACTCCAATAACTCAAGGTGGGAAGACTGCTGTAAATGTCTCATTTTTGTAGAGCATTTCTTTTTCTTTCTCTTTACTTATTTTTTGAGAAATTCATATACGAAAACTGTATTTACATATTCTCCTCCTCACCCCCTCCTTCCAATTCTTCCTGTGTCATTCTCCTTTTTAAATTCATGGTGCCTTAATTTTTAATCATAATCACTATATATATGTTTATAAGTTTATGAATACAACCTTCTGAGATCACCTAGTGTTGCTCATATGTATTCAGGGCTGACCTCCTGGGACTGGCTAACTAACCCATTGGGTGTTCATCCCTGGGAAAGACTGAGTCTCCTTCTCTTGGCTATCATCAATGGACTGTAGCTCTTCTAAGGGTAAAGCCTATGAGATTTCCCCCCATACACACCAGCATGCTGATCGGCATGCTGATCGGTGATGTCATTTTTAGGTCTCGTTCAGGCAACCATGTTGTTGAAATGTCCTGGGTACAGGTTCCCTGTCATGTACAGAAGACATCTGTCAGTTGACATCTTGGTCCTCTGGCTCTTACACCCCCTCCCTTCTGCGATGTTCTCTAAACTTTTGGTGTGGGATTTTATTGTAGATACATCAGTTGCGGCTGGGAATCTCATAGTCAGTTGCTCTGCATCTTGAGTAGTCATGGCTTTCTGTGATGGTCTCTGTCTGTGGCAGGGAGAAGCTTCTTTGATGAGGGATGAGAGTTACACTTATCTAACCTTAATTCTTTCTTTTTATTCATTGTCATTTTGTTTTATGTGTGTGAGTGTTTTGTCTGCATGCATATCTGTGCATCAGGTGTGTACCTGGTGTCTGAAGAGGCCAGAGAGGGACTTAGAGCCTCTGTAACTAGGCTATAGATGGTTGGGAGCCACCATGTGGGTGCTGGGAATTGAACCCGGGTCCCCTGGAAGAGCAGTCAGTGTACTTAACTACGGAGCCACCTCTCTACTACCCCCTTTAGTTTCTTGATTATTTTAAGGAACTTCTTCAGAAACTGCTTTTCTTTAGGCATTCTCTTAGGATAGGCCTGGTGTTGATAATTTCTCTTCCTTTTCCTTCATCCGAGCATGCCTTGATTTCTCCATTTCTGAAGGACATTTTTAAGGTTTTGCTGAATGTAGCATCCTGGCTTGATAGTTCTTTTCTGTGAGCACTAGGAAAATGTTAATAGTTTCTCCTGCTCTCTGGGATTTCTGGTGAGGGATCCTTTGTGATCCTGATTATCTTTCTCCCATAGGGAAGGTGTTATCTGTCGCTTGCTGCTTTCAAAAGTCTCGCTTTGATTCTAATTTTTTAGATGGTTGACTGAGCTCTGCTTTGCTGTGGGTTTCTCTGGCTCTGCTCCTGTGGGAGGAGGTGGGGGTGGGGAGCCTCATTAGCATCAGCTGAGAGTGGAAGTGTATGTTCCCTACTTGGCCTTGCTGGTATGAATTGGGGATGGGTTAGAGTTTGTTTTGGTGATGTTTGACCACAACAAAGTGATTATATTCTCAAAGTTCTCCAGTTTGCTACAATGCCTCTTTCTTGGTCCTTTGCATATAGGAAACAATCTCCTTTTTTTTGGTATGCACTTTTATGTTGCTAGCTCGTTCAGCATGCAGTATGTAAGAGGTAAGAACAAAGCTTAGATATCTCCCCATGACACCATTCTTTGGATCCTCAGGGCATAAATGAATACAGTTTCTTCCTTCTGACTTTTAGAGTCTCTTCAAGTCCTGTTTCTAAATAAGGTTCAGGGTTTTTACTTCCTTTTAGCAGGCAGAGTGGAGAAAAAAAAAACATATCCACTGCATGTTTCAGGCATCCTTGGAGTGAGAAAAGGGGCTTGCAGTGGCCTGAACCTGGATTTCAGCTGTGCTCAGTCACACACGTCACCGATTACTTTAAGGGGTTTTCTAGGAGTACAACCACCACGTAAAGGGAAGGGATGACTATACTTTCTTATTGTGTGCATGCTTGTGTGCGTGTGCCCAGGTACATATGGAGGTCACAGGTTGACATTGAGTATCTTCCTCTATTGCTGTCCACAATATTTATTGAGATGGGTTATTGGTGAAATTATTAAGGCCACTCCACGTAGTTAAAAGGGAGGTTTATTTGGTGGGGTAACTTACAAGTGAAAGGATAGTTTACAGGGTCTGGGAAAGGTGTGGCGCAGTCCAGAAGTGTTCTTTGGAGAACTCTGCTCAGTCTACCTCTGGTATCAAGGGTCCAGGAACCAAGAGAGCTGGCGCATCCGGATCTCAGGTCTTCAGGGTCCTCCCTTGGCCCCGCCTCGTAGGCGTGACAGTTACCGAAACCTCAATGGGGCTTGGAACTTTCAGATCAAAGCTGGAATGGCTACCCACTACATCTCCTCCTTTTGTCTAAATAAGAAGGTTCTAACCTAATACAAGACTATATACAAAGGAATGGTTGTCAAATATTGTCCAGGAGTAATGAGGGATAATGACCTAGATAAGATGGAACAGCAACCAATGTGAACAATATCAAGCAAGAAACACATACTAAAATCCAGAGAAGTCTAGAGCATAGGTAAATGGCGTGTTACAAAGATCATGCTTAAGCTGGAGCTCACCGATTTGACCAGGCTGGCTGGCCAGTGAGCTCTAGGGATCTTCCTGTCTTTGCTTCCTAGTTCTGGGATTACAGCTCCACATCACTAGGCTTGGCTCTTAGACAGGTGCTGGGGACCAACGCAGGTCTTCATACTCATGTAACAAGTACATTACCAATTGAGTCATCGCCTCAGCTCCTATGTGTATTTCCTGCTCAGCTTTACCAAAGGTTGATCTCCATTTTAGAAGATATCACCAGTGCAGTGATGCCTGAGTTGTGGTGGTCAACTCCACACCCCTGTGCCTGTCTGCACTGGCTGCTGTGGCATGCCTAGTCACTCCACACAGAAGTGCAAGCATTTGACTGATTTGCCATTATTTCATGCATTTATTTGTTAGACTTAGTGCATGTATTGAAACTATATAATTATACCTGTATTTTGAATAAATATCATTTCTTTGCAGAAAGGCAGGTAATTCACTTAGTTGTCATAGGATGAGAGCTTTTGGCCAGAATGGTTAGTCAGCTTCTTAGTACTATAATGAAGTATTTGTGGAGATTAAATCATAAAGGAAGAAGGTTTATTGGGGGTGGTCACCATTCTGGAGCTTTGAGTCCATGATCCCTGTTTGTTGTGAGTCTCTGGCGAGGGAAGCATGTTGTGGTAAGGACACACGATGGAACTGAATGAGCCAGGAACTAAAGAGAAAAAGGAAGAGACCAGAGTCCCACAGTCCTCACTGAGTGTATATCCACAGTGACATAAGGACCTCCCGCTCCTGCAGTAGGTCCTACCTTCTTGAGGTACCACCATTTCCGGGCTACCCTGGGAACCATATCTTTGAGACATAGACCTTGGTGGGGAGAGTCTTTCAGCCAAGAGCTAGCTGGTCAAGATCACGGATCTAACACAAGTAGTCAATGTGGTAAACTTACAACAATATTAACATTTAAAAAATGATGTTAATGCTATTAACAATGATTGTTACAAATGACATTGAAGAGTTATTAAAGAAAGATGCAATTCTATAGATGATCCACTAGATGTCCCCCATACTCCTTTCTAGTGTGAGAGAAACCGGCATCTCTTTTAAGACTTTTTAGCTAGCTTTAGCCTCTTTAAAGAAAGAGACACTAGACAGAGGGACCGTCACACCCATTAAAGCTCTCAGATAACATGGAGAGATGTAATGTGCATTTTAAAGGAACATTTGTGTATCACAGCAACTCACCTATTTTTTCCTAACTGCCGTTTCTTCATTGTGGGTAATGAATGGATCACAGGGCTAAAAAGGACCACTCCAGGGCCCCTCCTGTCACAGAGTCAGCCGTTATAGCTCTCACTCTTTACCTCATTTAAAGGGATCAGACACTGGTTGTGTGGTGTCATTTTCTAATCATGTGAAAAAGAACAGAAGAGAAACGAGATTTCCCCAGCTGGTCTTTCTCCTGGGAAGGTGGCCATATTAGGCGAGAATGAAACAGACTACAGAAAGATCTGGAAAAGACACCATGGTCATCTTTTTCTTTAGCAATATCTACTTTTCCCTGTATATTCTACCTATAGACTCTCTCAAACCTATTTCCACGGCCACTTTCCTGTTTCAGGACTCCCTTTGAAATAGAACACTTATGTCACCCTAGTTAATTTTCATGCTGGCAGTTTCTCTCTTCTCCACAGAGATACCAAAGTTACCTTTCTAAGATGCAGGTCTGGTCACATTCTTAAAGACAAAGGGCTCAGAGCCAGCTCTCCCATCTGCCTCGGGCGTCAATGGGCGGTAGGGATGAGGTGGGGTTGGGCATCTCTCCCCTGTTCATGCCACCACATGACTTGAGTAATGGGAGCAGCTCTCCCATGCTCACATCCACCCCATCCGTGATCTGCTGGAGCATGTGGAGACCCAAAGCCACAGGATCTCCACAACACAGGGCAACAACAGGATAACCCAGTGGAGTCCCAGTGAGGGCCCAGCATCCACAGTGTAGCAGAAACCAGAGGCCTTGAACAAGACCAATGACTCTCTGCAATGAACACTTGCAAGTAAAGATATATGGATAACAAACAAACAAACAGACAAGGCAATCTCTCCACATTAATAAGGTTTTCAATGCTGTGACAAAATAGTAAGAATACTCTGGGCAGTGGTGGTGCACGCCTTTAGTTCCAGCACTCAGGAGGTAGAGCCAGGCAGATCTCTGTGTGTTTGAGGCCAGCCTGGTCTACAGAGTGAGTTCCAGGACAGGATCCAAAGCTATACAGAGAAACCCTGTCTCAAACAAAACAAAACAAAGCAAAACAAAGCAAAGCAAAGCAAAACAAAACAAAACAAAACAAAACAACAAAACAAAACAAAACAAAACAAAACAAAACAGTAAGAATACAAAGGAGGGGGATTCATTTCAGCTCAGAGACTCATGATTTCAGCTCATGGCCCCTCGGTTCCATTGTTTCTACACCTGTGTGGGGTGAGGAAGGGGACGGGACCACGTGCTATAGCCAAGTGGCTCATTTCCTGGTGGACAGGAAGCAGAGGACACCTCCAGTGCCCTGCACCCTCCAGCCAGGCTCCAACTCCAAAAATTTCCACTACCTCCAAAGGATGACATTGGGTTATGAGTTCATCCGTAGGTTGATCTATTGATTTCTTGGTCCCATCACCTCTCAGTGGTGCTACTAGGTGGGAATGAAGCATGTAACATGTGAGGCTTTGTGGGGACATGTCGTATCCAATCCACACCCCCCCACAGGCTATGGACACAGGTTCTTTCCTCCTTCTCGTCTGCCTTCCCTGGCCCATTGCCCATTCTTGTCCCACGTTCCTTCTGCTCCGTTCATGTTGGGCTCTCCACTTCTTGCCAACATGCCCTGTACTACTGCGTTTCTGGATCTCTACCTGGAACTCTTCTTCTCCTCTTCAGTTGGTAACTTCTTTTCATGTCTCTGCTCAAGTGTCACATGTCCTTGCGTTATTGGGTATAATGAAATCATTTATCTCCTGTATTTCCCATTGTCCTTTGCACAGGCCATTAAAGCACTTGTCACACTGTAAGGAGATAGTACTTCATGGACTGCTGTGAACACGGTGACCACCAGGGGTGGACACTGAGTCTTACTCATTGGTTAATCTCTGGCATGCAACAGGTATTTGAATGAGTAAATGGTGATGACTTCAGAATAACATTGTAGGTATAGCACACTGATAGTTCTCAAGCATGTTTTCCTCCCTCCCTCCCTCCCTCTCTCCCTCTGTTCTTCCCTTCATCCCTCCCTTTCTCCCTTCTTCCCTCCATTCCTTCCTCCTTCCCTATCTCCTTCTGGCCCCTTTCTTTTTTTATTAGACTGGAAATTGGAGCTAGTCTCTCACACATGCCAAGCACATGCTCTAACATTGAACAGCAGCCCTCCCCCCCACCTCAATACCCAACCCTGGGAAACTTGTTAAAATCTAGCTTTCTGGGTCTTATCCTCTATTTCAGAATTTCAGGGTGGACCTATTAATATGTATTTTGATAAACTCAGGGATTTTGGGGAAGACTGTTTTCATAATAAAGGAGTTTTTTTTCTTCTAAATTCAGTTATAGCTGGATAAGGAGATTTGTTTATAACCATTCTTGTGAAATACTTAAAAAAATCCCAACTTCTTTACAAATTACAGACACATACCTCAACTATGATGACCCAATTTTTGGTGGATTATGTACACGATTAGGCAGAAATAGGCAAGCTCACACTGGTAGATTAACTATCAAATTTGGGCAGACTTTTTGGTGCTGTCCTAGAACATTCCAACAGGAATTCACAGATCATCCCAGGATGTTATCCCATGTCTGTTATTTGAACTTAAAAAAAAAAACAAACAAAACAATTCAGATCACTTTGATGTATGGGAAATTTTATAATTATTCTGGGGTCTTCAAAAGTGACGAAAAGAAAATCCTATGCCTGGGCCTGTTCCTGCAGAGACACTGCTACGCCTTAGGAGGTTGAGGGGAGAGCCAGGTGTGGTCACATACAGTTTGGAACTCTGGGAGACTTGGTTTGCTCATACTCTATTGCTGCGACTTTCTGCTTGTAGGACACAGATGATCCCTACATTTCAGGGACTGGGGCCAGAGATGCTGTTCATACTTAATTCTGGCTCAGTGTTTTGGAACCAGACCAAAAAAATAAATAAAAAAAAGAAGCTCACCCCTCCCTCTTTCTATGTTACTTCCCTCAGAATGAGTTGGCATCCTTATGTGTAAAGTGGTTGTGAATGGCAAGCTAACCCTGGCAGAAAAAGGAATGCAGCCTGCTGGGTAAGGGGATATTTTATATATATAGGAGGTGTAAATGGAGGCTTTTCTCTGTCCTGCCCCATCCCACAGCTACTTCCAAATAATCACTCAGAGGTTTATATTAATTATAAATGATAGGCTGGTAGCTCAGGCTTGTTACCAACTAGCTCTTACACTTAAATTAACCCATAATTCATATCTATGTTTAGCCACATGTCTTGGTACCTTTTCTCAGTATGGTATTCTCTCACCTTGCTTCCTCTGCATCTGGCTCCTGACTCCTGACTCCGCCCTTCCTCTTCCCAGCCTTCTTAGTTTGGTCACCCTGTTTATACTTCCTGCCTGGCTACTGGCCAATCAGCATTTTATTAAACAATTCGAGTGACAAATCTTTACAGTGTACAAGAGGATTGTTCCACAGCAGGTAGGGGCAGTAGAATGTGTCATTATGGGTTTTAAGAGTAACCCATCCTATTTTGAAAGTTTTTATTTTTTTTTCAAAAATTTCTTGTTCTCATTTTAATTTTTCAAATTTGTGTAAGTTGACAAACAAAACCATATGAGTTTGTCACATACAACATAATGTTTTAGATGTGGGTACACTGTAGCATGGTTGGCAGGACTCAGGTCTCTCTGGATTGTCAGGGACCCACGTAGCTGAACCAATCACATAGACCTGCTTCAGAGATAAGCTGTTTGTACAGCTAAGATGTTGATCATTCAGGATGCCAATGCTCCAAGGTGGGGCAGCTTCAAGAATTACTGAAGGCCCAAGCCACCTCAGCGAGTGCTTGTGATCTTACATTCTCAGTCTGGTCACTTTAAAATGGGAGGGCAGGGTTGGATAAATGAGGGCATTTGAGGGGAATGCTGCTCTTGGACACTAGGTGGCCTGTGTCTTATGTCCTAGCAGCTCCCTTTCAAGCTATGGCTTATTTAAAAAAATTACTATTTCATCATGGAATTCTTATCATGCAAAGGGAGTGAACAGTGGGGGAGAATCCTAGGTGGCCACCACACAGCACGCCAGTGATCAACATTTTGATTTTCTATCAACATCCCCCACCCCAAGTATTGCATTGACTTAGTTATAATTTAAAGCTTAGCTTTCAATGGGATCCAGAGCGTATGTGCATTTTACATGTGACATGATGTGATGATGAGTGCATGTGTATTTTACATGTGACATGATGGGCTCAAGAGTACACATATATTTTACATGTGACATGATGTGATGAAGAGTGTATGTGTATTTTCCATGTGACATGATGTGATGAAGAGTGTACATGTATTTTACATGTGACATGAAAATGGAAGGGAGGGCTATGTGGGAGGAAGGAGAGGACCAACGAGGAGGCAGGGTGGGTGGCAGGAGCCGTGGGGATGAGGGGTAATGACAACATACAATGATACCCATGTATGAAATGCCACAGGGAAACCTCTTGCGTTGTGTGCCGACTCAATATTAATGAAAACGTCTCTGTTCTGAGGACAAAGTAGCTCCCAAGTTCATAAGACTCTGTACATGATCGTTGTCAGCTTTTTATTTAGAACCTACTATTAGGATTACAGAAAAGCCACAAGGCAAGTGCACAGAACTCATGTATCCCTTGCCTCATAATTCTAAAAAATTATGTAAAATTAAAAAATTATAATTATGAAAATTTAAAAAATAAAATATTAAGATTTTATCACATTTACTCTCTAAGCCTCATTCTGTATGTATTTACACATGCACTCAACATGTGCACACACGTGCACGCACACACACATGTATTTTCTAATATGTAACCAATATAATTAGCACATTAGACCTAATGGAAAAGTTATTTAGTTTTGTCTAGTCCTGGTACTATTTTTATTTGATGTTTCCTGATTGTTGAAGATGTTTTCATTTTTGGTAGTATGTTTTCAAACTACCATTCGAATATCCTACATTTGAGTATTGACTATCTCTATTTATTTTTCTCTTCAACATTCCATTTTGTACTAGTCAAACCTTCAGAAAACTGAGTGATTCTCTGTGGCCCTCGCCTCCGGCTTCTGACCTCTTGGTCCAGCCCTCTGGAGCATCCTTCTCTTCCCATGACAGCTTGCACGTGTGTTATCAGTGAGCTTACTGACGGTTGAATTTTGGAGGTCCCTGACAGTGACAGTCTCTTCACCTTAAACCCTGTCTATTTCTGTCCAACTTGGGTATTATTTCTACTGAAACAATTTTCTCAAGAGCATTGAGAGTCCCCGGGAGATTTCCCGGAGGTGTGCTCGACTAGACACAAGCCATGGTAACAGGTGTTTTTGAGATTAAACCTTTTAGTATTTTGGTCTCCTGTTGAGATCACCGAGGGGCCGTACCCCTGAGCGTCCAGGAGGCCCCCTGCTTGCCTGAAAACATCTGTGAGCACACCTTTAATTTCTTGACCGGTCCTTCTCAGAACTGAATGATGAGATCTTTGCTCTCCACCAGTTTTTAGCAAAAGATGCTGTATAATCACACTCTTGGCCTTTTCTCTAAAGCTCTCTTCATGTGCTTGTGTGCGCGCGTGGAAGTCAGAGGACAAGTTACAGGAGCTGGTTTTTTCCTATCATGTGGGTCCTGGGAATTGAACTCAGGATATTAGGCTTGGTGGCAAGTGCCTTTACCCGCTGACCTAATATTGCTGATCCTTGATATTGAATCTCTTAACTTTAGTGTCTTTTGACATCTGGAAAGGCTGAGAAATTTCAGGTAATCAAGTTCTTCTCTCCTCCTGCCAGGCAGCCTATCCTCAATTTGTTCTTTTCTTGCATTTTATCATAAGCAGCATGAGGTTCGAGGGACCACTTTTCACATCCTGTTTGTCTTCCTTACCACCTTTTCTCTTCCAGGCCTGCAAAAGGTAATTTCGCTAAGGCATGAGACCTGCTCAGCAAGGATCACTCTTATTTTATTTCTAGCAACACGCTCTTGCCTTCTCCTGACTCCTTATCAGTATATTGAAAGCCCAGGTTTCCACTGCCAGTGAAAACTTACCTCAGATAACAAGAAAGTTAGAACTAGTTCCATTTTTAGCTGACTCTTGAGGATAGTATGAGATAGGAATTCAATGTCACTCTTCAGCATTTGAATGTCCAGTTTCTGCAGGTTCTTCTGAAAACTTAAATAAAAATCATGGTTTTTTTTTCATGTGTATGTATAAGCAGGCTCTCTCTGTGTGTTCTCATGTGTGTGTGTATACACATGTGGAGGCCTGAATCTGATGTGAGTCTTTTTTTTTTGGTGTGGTTTTTTTCCAGACAGGATTTTTCTATATAACCTTGCCTGTAGACCAGGCTGGCCTTGAACTCAGAGATCCACCTGCCTCTGTCTCCTGAGTGCTGGGATTAAAGGTGTGCGCCACCATCACCTGGCTGATGTGTCTTTCTTACCCACCTTTTGGTATTGTACACCATTTCCTTCTTGCTCATGTGGTTTCTGAAGGGAAGGTTTAATGGTTTGCTACAGAGAAAGACTTTGTCTTCATGAAAGAAGACTCAACATTGTTAAGATGTTAGTTCACCCCACATAATCTATAGCTACAGATAACCTCAACACAAGTCCTTACAAATTATATGTGGATGTCAACAAGCTGATTCTAAGGTTCATACAAGAAGCCAAAGGATACAGAACACCCAACACAAGGTTGAAAAGAGGAATAAAGTCAAAACACTAACATTCGGTTGCTTCCGTTTTTACTCTGAAGATAGGGGGATATAGGCAAAAGGATAACCACGCCTTGAGAACAGAGAATCTAGTAGATACCGACACCTAGAATGACTTTGTATTCGACAAGGGAACAAAGGCAATATGACAGGATTGGAGCTTTCAAAAGATGGTATTGAAACAGCTGCACACGTATATGCAAAAATCATTACACCTTTCATAAACTTTAACTGAAATGCATTATCCTTGATCTATAAAACATTTAGGAAGTGACAGAGGAGAAGATCCAGCTAACTTCAAGATCGGCGATGACTCTTGATTGTGTATCGATTAAATCAAACACATGGGAGAAAAACGACTCAGTTGAGTTTTATTAAAATTAAGACAGTATGTTCTGAAAAATAATTCAATTCATGCAAGAGAGTAAAAAGACAATTCCTCAGACTGGGAGTAAACACTGTATTTGGAGTAAAGGCTTGTCTACAAAATCTGCAAAAAATTTCTTAAAATAATCGAATGCGTACTTCACTATAGAAAATACACATATGGCACACATACGTATGAAAACACCCACAGTGTCCTAGTTATTAGGGTACCGCAACACGCATGTTCATCAGTGGGTGAATAGGTCGACGACCTGAGGCACGTCCATACAGTGGAATATTCTTCAGTGCTGCAAATGAACTATAACACCACACGAAAGTGTAGAAAAACCTCAGTGCACACTGCTAACTGGAAACAGCCAGTCTGAAAAGGCCACACAGGATACGATTCCAATCACAACAATATTCAAAATGTGAAGCTGTGAGGGCAGTGGAAGGGCCAGTGCCACGTGCTGTGAAGAGATGAAAAGGTGGGAAGGGTTTTTGGGAGGCGGAAGTGCTTTCTTCAATGCGGTAATGTGACAATGGATATTTGACAATGTGCGCTTAGCACAACACAATACTGTATGAGATAACAGGAGAACTTTTGTGTGAAGTGACCTTGGGCAAACATAGGCTCCTTACCAATGTACCACACCAAGACAAGGCGTTCAGTTTAGTGGAAACTGAGGGCAGGGGAGAGGATGCATGTAAGGGCATTATTTTTGCCCAGTGTTTGGAAACACAAAACTATTCTAGGAGCAGAAATAAGAACGGTTGGAAGACATTTAAATTTGGCCCAAACTGCTCTCCTGGGTCCAGTGCTTCACTGAGGCTAGATGAGGATGAGGATGTTAGGCAACTCACTGAGGTCACAGAGTCGGTGGCGTAATGAACCCAGGGCTCCGCCACATGCCACATATGTCCTCTTGTTGTTATTTCCTAGCATTCAGGGATGGGAAAGATTTTTTTTTTGTAGCACAAACAAGCAATGCCCAAACTCCAACTAAAATCCCAACAGGGACAGTGTAGACTTCTGATCTGCCATGCCCATTATCCATCGCAAGCCTGGCTGGCTATCAGTGTAGGCTTCCAAGGGCACTTCTTTGCCCTCTTAGAGAAAGATAACCAGAGGGGAAAAATATGAAGGTTGCAACTTTTCTTAAATTTTTTTTCCCTTGGAAGCTGCCATTTCTCTTAAGAACTCTTACTGAATCATGTAGTTCATGTTCTTAGGCCCCCGTGGGAGGGATTTAGCTTTTCTGTTTCTGTGAGTTTTGATCATGCAAGGGAGGCCTCATATTTGGCTAGTGTCTCTGCAGGCACCAGGGAGGTGAGTTTCTCAATGCAAATTAGCAGATATAATCTCCACACTTCTAGTAACCAGTTTAATATGTGTTCTGTCTGCAAAGGAGTCCCTCAGGTAATAAATGTTGAATGCTTGGGCATAAAATATGCACCTACAACCCGGGGTGCTCAAGTGTTGGGCAGAGAAAAATTGGCTGTTTTGCTTATTAAAAGGAAGGAAGAAAGAAAATTCTGATCAATTTGCTTTCAGGAAAAGACAAAAATTGTCAATATTTCTTTTGTCGGAGTGGTCTATGTACATGTGCGTGCGTGCGTGCGTGCGTGCGTGCGTGCGTGCGTGTGTGTGTGTGTGTGTGTGTGTGTGTGTGTGTGAATATCAGAGGTTGGTATTAGTGATCTCCTCATTGTTCTTCACTCTGTTTTTTCGAGACAGGGTCTCTTACTGAAGCCGGAGATTACCAGTTTGGCCAGACTGGCCGGCCAATGGACTCTGGGAGGCCAGCTGTCTCCATTCCTCCCTACCCTGGCCCAGTGCTTAGGTTACGGATGTGCGCTGCCTGTCCAGCTTTTGTAAGGGTACTGGGGATCCTAATTCAGATTCTCATGCTTGCATAGCAGAATTTTTTTTCCAATGGGATCGCTTCCAGCCCCCAACGTATCATTTCAAAATTTAACATGCAAAGACATTTCTCAGCAACTGTTATTTGATTACTCAATTAACTAACAATTTGATACTCAACTAACATTCACAGCTCTAAGGATAGAGCTCAGTTGGTCGAGTGCTTACTTAGCACGAATGAGTACCTGAGTTTTGTCTCCAGAATGGCATAACGGGCCATGATGGTTGTCATGTCAACCCGACACAAACTGGAGTTATCTGAAAGGAGGGAACCTCAACTGAGACCATGCCTTTATATGATGGCTGTCAGGCATTTTCTTAATTAATGATCAATGGAGGAGGGCCTAGATCATTGAGGGTTGGTACCATTCCTGGACTGGTGGTCCTGGGTCCTATAAGGAAGCAGGTTGAGAAAGCAATGGAGAGCAAGCCAGTAAGCAGCACCCCGCCATGGCTTCTGCATCAGCTCCTGCCTCCAGATGCCTGCCCTGTTTGAGTGCCTGTTCTGACTTCCTTTGATGATTAACTGTGATGTGGGAGCCTAAGTTGAATAAACTCTTTTCTCCACAACTTGCTTTGGTCATGGTGTTTTAATCACAGCAAAAGTAACCCAGAGTAAGACAAGTTGGTACAAGGCTAGTAGGGTATTGCTATGACAGAACTGGCCGTGTTGTTTTGGGGAGATTTGCTGAAGGACTTTAGACCTTTGGGCTAGAAAAGCCATTGAGTGTTGATATCTTAGTGAGCTGTTCTGTAGGAGCTTGGAAGATAAGAATGTTGAGAGCAGTGCAGACAATGGAGGCCTGGCTTGTGAAGTTTCAGAGGGAAGAGAACACTGTGCCAGAACTTTTGTGTAAAGAATCTGTGGTGTGTTGTGGGATAATCTCTTTGTCCACTGTGAAGATGTATCTTTGCCAAGGCGCCTTCTGACTGGTTTAATAAAGAGCTGAATGGCCAATAGCTGGGCAGGAGAGGGTAGGCGGGACTTCTGGGGAGAGAGAGGAAGAGGAGAAAGATCTAGGCATGTGGAGATGCCAGAAGATGTGGAATAAGTTGGATGTACAGAAATGGAAAAGAAGTGAAAAAGCCTTGTGGCAGAACACAGACTAGCAGAAGAAGATTAAGTTATAAGAGCTAGTTGCAGACAAGCCTAGACTAAAAGCCAATCTTTCATAATTAATAAGAAGTCTCTGTGTCATCATTTGGGGATTCGTGATCCAAAGATAGCCCAGCAGGAGAGCTTGCTATGATGGTGTCTGGCCAGCTGGAGCTGAAGAATCAGCTGTGATTAACAAGAGACCAGAACCAGAACCACTAAAGAAAAACCTTTGCTTTGTTTTCACAATGGATACTGGTCAGTTGGGGCTGAAGAATCGGGATCAGTTATGATTAATAAGAGAGCAGCATCACTGAGGTGAAATTTTCTGGGAAGTGTTTTCTCAAGGTTAGCACACAGAAGCTGTGGTCCAGAGGTAGCCAAGGTTGTACCTCATGCCAGAAGCCAAACCTGTCAGTGTAAACTTGGTAGTCACCCAGATAGTACTGATTCTGAGGGCATGAAGGGGTCATGGAGAGCAGCTGAGGCTTGACACTGTGTGTCAGGGATGGAGTTTCTAAAGAGAGCCCAGGCGAGGCTATTGGTGAAGATGTAACCCAGTTGTATTGAGGGACCCTGTTGGAAGACCATGCTGCTTAAGGCTGCAATTCGCCATGCCAGGACAGCTCTCTGAGCTCAGTATAACATGGAGGACTCCCTTTGCAGGAGGACTCCCTCTGTGCCCTCTTTGGATAGTGTCTCTAGGCCCAGATGCTGCCCTTATTTGGAAGCTGTCCCTGAGCTTGGATGCCTGCCTTATTTAAAGTCTGACCTTTGACACAGTTTCCTGCAAATGCTACCCCCCTGCTGTCCACACGATAACTAGGATAACTAGATGTTGTGCTCCAGCTGTATGGTAGGACCATGCTGCCAAACACAAATTAGGTGATGCCTCAGCTGCTGTGCCCATCCTGTATATTCCCGTTACCCTGAAATAAAGTCGAGCTGTCTCACTGAAGCTGACTCCTGGAAAACTATTTCCATCATACTCACAATGTCTGAACTCTGCTCACTCCTTCTGCTCCCTCCTCCCTTGCAGAGCAATGGCCAATGATCTCCAAGCAGGAAGGTGACCCACAGGACCTTTGCATGTTGGAGAAGGCTGTACCATGAAAGGCCACCAAGAAGAGCGGAAGTAGTGGACTGGAGTCAGCTGGAGCCTAGAAGAAGGTGTGTGTGTGTGTGTGTGTGTGTGTGTGTGTGTGTGTTTTCTAGGATCCAGAGACATGACCTGAACCATTTGGAGGAGCTTAGAAGATCATAAGTAAATCCCAGACATGGAAATCCAGCTGTTTATACTGTTAAGCTTTGGTTTTGCCTTGTTCAGGTTGTTACTGTGCCCAGGTTCTTTGCTCTTGAAGTAAGAAAGCATTTCATTTACTCTTGACTTTACAGGAGCCCAGTCGATCAACCGAATTTTAAAAGCAATTTTATGTTTTAAAGGAGACTGAATTTTAAAGTGTTTGAATTTGTAAAGACTGTAGAACTTTTAAAGTCTGTAAAATGTTTTATATTTTATGTTGATGTTAATATGAGATCTTGGGATTAACAAGAAAGGAAAGATTATGGCTTAACAGTGATATGTTTGCGTGTCAAGTTGACAACCAGTCAATTGTTCTGGCTGGTTTTATGTCACCTTGACACAAGATAGAGTATTCTGAAAGGAGGGAACCTCAACTGAGAGAATGTCTTCATAAGGTGGCTATAAGGCATTTTCTTAATTGGTGATCAATGGGGGAGAGCCCAGTTCACTGTGGATGGTGCCATCCCTGGGCTGGTGGTCCTGTGTTCTATAAAAGAAAGGCTGAGCAAGACATGGAGAGCAAGCCAGTAAGCAGCACCCCTCTGTGGCCTCTGCTTCAGCTCCTGCCTCCAGGTTCCTGCCCTGCTTGAGTTTCTGTCCTGATTTCCTTTGATGATGAACCATGATATGGTAATATAAGTGGAATAAACCTTTTCATTCCCAGCTTGCTTTGATCACAGTGTTTTATCATAGTAATAGTAACCCAAACCAAGGCAATGGTGCATGTCTATAATCTCAGCGTTTGGGAGGTGGAGGCAGGGGGATCAGAAGTTCAAGGCCATTCTCAGCTTCATAGGGAATCTGAGGTCAGCTTAGGCTAGAGATTTTGTCTCAAATCAACCAATCAACTGATCAAATCTATTTTCCATGCCAATGCCACTAATTTATCAACGAAAGCCTTTCTTTTTATGTTTAGAGTAGATTCGAATGTGAAACTGACACATCTCCATCAAAGTCTTTTTGACAGTGGCACTGCTGAGACTGTGGGATGTTGTAGGGGCTATCTCTGCAATCTATGGAGTTCAGCATCATCCTTGGTTAGTACTTATTACATGTCAACAATTTCCACTTCTTCATGTATGACAAATAAAAATGTCTGAGAAGCACTGGTCTAAGCGATTGAACTATTCAATATAGAGCAGTTAAAGTGACCGAGTCTAATTAAACATTGGTTCTACAATGAGTGCAGAAGACAGGATGCCTTTAAATGAGAGTGAAACACTGATGTGTGAGTATCTCAGGGATACGTTGCTGTGGAGGTTTCTGGGTAAACACTTGGGACCAGCATAGCTGGGTCATAGAGTAGATATAGTTTTAGTTTATAAGAGGAATCTCCATCCTGAATTCCAAAGTGATTGGACTAGTGTCTGTGAACAGGGAGACAGATAAATACAGTGTGGTATATATATATACAATGAAAGTTTTTTTTTTTTTTTTTTTTTTTGTCCACAAAGAACAAAGCCATATCACTAAGAGGAAAAGAGATGAAACTGGAAATACATTAAATAAAGCCTGACTCAGAAAGACAAATATTACATTTTTTTCTCATTTATGGAGCCTAGATTCCTTCCATGTATATAAAACAATAAACACACACTGACATGAAAGTAGATATGACACTGTCTGGGATTGAAAAGGGGACTAACAGGTCCCTGGGGGTGATTTCTCACTCGATAAAGTGCTTGCCTTGGAAACATGTGGATTTTAATTTGATTCCAAGAACTCATGTACTTAAAAGCTGAGGGTGAGGTGGGGTGGGGTGGGGTGTCTCACTAGCCCAGCTGGCTTTGCTTGCTTGGTGAGTGCCAGACCAATGAGAGACCTTGTTTTTTGTATTTTTTATTATTATTAAGAAATTTTCTATTCACTTTACATACCGACCACAGATCCTCCCTTCCCTTAACTCACCCCCAGCCTTTCCCCTCAACCCACCCCCATCCCTACATTTCCCAAGTCAAGGTCTCCCACATGGGGAGTCAGCAGAGCCTGGCACACTCAGCTGAAGCAGGTCCAAGCTCCTCACCCCTGTACTAAGGCTGTGCAAGGTGTCACACCATAGGCACTGGGCTCCAAAATTCCCTCCCATGCACCAGGGATGGATCCCGATCCCCCTGCCTGGGGGCCTCCCAAACAGTTCAAGCTAAACAACTGGAGAGACCTTGTCTCTAAAGGCGAGGTAAATGGTGACTGAGGACTGACACACTGAGGTTGACTGTTGGCTTTGATGTGCATTTGCTTACACACTTGCCTACAAAGGAATGTGCATGAGTGCATGCATATACACACACACTGTTTTTTTTTTTTACTCTTTGCTCTTTGGGGGCCTGCCACCCACCTCCCAAATAAATACATGGAGGCTTATTCTTATAAATGCCCAGCCTTAGCTTGGCTTATTTCTAGCCATCTTTTCTTAAATTATCCCATTTACCTTTTGCCTCTGGGCTTTTACTTCTCCTTATCCTATCTATCTATCTATCTATCTATCTATCTATCTATCTATCTATCTATCTATCTTTTTTTTCCTTCTCACTCTGTTTCTGGCTGCATGACTTGGGTGGCTGGTCCCTGGCGTCCTCCTCTCCTCCTTTTCTCACTCCTCTCTTTCTCTTCCATATAATCTCTCTGCCTGCCAGCCACACCTATCCTATTCTCCTGCCTTGCTATTGGCCATTCAGTTCTTTATTAGACCAATCAGGTGTTTTAGACAGGCTCAGTAACACAGCTTCACAGTGTTAAACAAATGTAACAAAGAAGAATGCAACACATCTTTGTGTCGTTAAACAAATATTCCACAGCATAAACAAATGACATCTTCAACACACACACACACACACACACACACACACACACACACACACACAGAGAGAGAGAGAGAGAGAGAGAGAGAGAGAGAGAGAGAGAGAGAGAGAGAGAGAGAGAGAGGCACGAATGAAAGCATGCAGGCACGCACACATGCACACATACATACATGCACATACATCCCTCCCCCCAAAAAAACCCAAAACTAATAACGATAAAGGGACTGAGGTAGGGACTAAGGACAAGAAAGGGTAGGAGAAGGTGGGAGAAACATGCTTAAAATACATTATATACTTGTATGAAAATGTGTTTATGTAACGCAGTTCCCTGTAGAGTAAATACTTATCAATGTGGGAAAATTATTGAGAATCAAAGCAGGTAGACCAGATTTGGCAACATCGGGCTCCTCTACCCTACTTCTGGTCCAAGGACTGAAAGTGGTGACCACAGCAGGTGACTTGGTTTTTATTTTCCTTGGCTTGGCTTGGTATATAACCTGTCTGCTCCAAGATAATAGAACAGAGTACCCTGTTATCGCCAAACAATGACTGAGGACACCTGTGTTGGTTAGTTACATTGTTGATTTAATTACTGGGGCTCTGAGTAAAGAATTTAGAGCTCTTCTTTCTGAGTAAGTGCTGGATTGACCTTTTTCCTCGCAGCCCTTCATCACCCTAATGCCCACATCTACTAATTTCACAAAGAGTAATTTGCCTCTGAAGGCGGATAATTTCAACTAACTGTTTTGATCAAGGGAAGATTTATAAGTCTTTGCCAGTTGGGCTAATTGTTCATTTAAGGCCTTTAATTGTTCCCTGGCTAATTTATTTTTAAGAGGCCTCTGAACTAGCCTTTCCTTTGCTCATTAGATGCTTGGCAGTTTCCCAAAGTAAGCAAGGGTTGACGTCTGCTGTACGGTACTCAGTGGACATCAGACTTTTGCCTACATCTTGATACCACCCACTCCCCTCTTTGGTTCTCCAGGCTTGGGTTTCTCCTTTTCTGGAGGCCCCTTCCTTTCCCAACAGGCTAATCGTGTGACTTTAGCAGCTCACATTCGGCTTAGCGCATCCCTCCTCTTTGATGCTCTTGGTTCTTGTCGAACTATTTTGCTACGGGCTAAGAAGAAGGTTGGTCCAGTACGCATTTAGTTTGAGAGTTGGGTGATATCTCCTACTCTATTTCATCTTTACAGAATGGAAAGTTTATAAAGAAACATTTGTTTCATTCATGGTTCTGGAGGCTGGAAAGTTCAAGAGCTTGGGTGCTGGCATCTGCTTAGTATCTGGAAGCAGCCTAGTTTCTGCGTCATGCCTTGGCAGATGGCAGCAGGACACATGGAAACAAGAGACAGAGAAGAGCCCAAGCTCGTGATAACAAATCCACTCCTGTCACTCGTCACCAAGGCTCTGTTCTCATGACCCAATCACTTCCTGGTGTCCATAACTCTACGTTGTTTCATTGAGGATTAGGTTTCAATGTGAGTTTTGGAGGGGGATATTAAAATCATCCCTAGCAGGTGTTTTGGGAGGAGCCAGGCATTCTAGCCCACCTAGGACTCAGGAACTTCCAGCTGTATGAGACTTTCACTGCTAAAACAAAGTAACTAAGTAGGAAATGGAGCATGAATTCAGATATAGCCACACAGTCATCAAAAAATGGATTTGTAGGAAATTCAGGGTTCCATTTTTAATTTTTAAGTGTGTGTGTGTGTGTGTGTGTGTGTGTGTGTGTGTGTGTGTATGTGTGTATCTTGTGAATGGATGCCACGTGTGTGTGGGTGCACTCAGATGGCAGAAGAGGGTATTGAAATCCCTGGAGCTGGAGTTTCAGGTGGTTGTGAACCATCTGATCCATATCTGGGAAATGAACTTGAGTCCTCTGGAAGAGTCGGAAGCTCACTTAGCCACTTAAGCCATCTCTCTAGCTTTGACACTCAAGTTTTTAATTTTTTTCCAGAGAGCCTCATCTGGGCTCACAAATGAAGGTGTCTCTCTCGCACTCTGTTCCTTTGTTTTCTTTCCTTTAACTCCCGGCAGTGGCTCACAGCGCACTAATTGTGTCAGGGAATATCCCCACGTTGCTATTACTGTGAACAGTGTTTGTTAGACGCTGGTCCACTCCCCAGCCCACATTCCCACTGATTGGCTGGGGATAGCTCCCGCCACCTCTGGGAGATCGCAAAGCCTTCAGCCTATCAGAAGTGCCCAGAAGGTCACACGGACCCTTAGTTCCTAAATTCCCTCTTCCCTCTGCAAGGCCCCCTTCATCCCACCATCCTTGGCTCCCACCTGAACTGTTTTGGGCATTCTGAATCTATAAACAGGGAATGAAGAATATCAGATACATTAACCCATGCCATGGGGAAATAGAGCTACTCTTTTTATCCCTTCACCTAGAAGCATCTTTGCTGCTCAGCCAAATTACTGTCTTAGGACCATGAGCTTGCCAGAGGTTCTTTCTCAGCTTTTAGCTCCTTAATTGAAAACCAAGTTAAAATTCCCTAGCCTCCATGGTTTCATCTTTCCTTCCTTCCTTCCTTCCTTCCTTCCTTCCTTCCTTCCTTCCTTCCTTCCTTCCTTCCTTCCTTCCTTCCTTCCTTCCCTCCTTCCCTCCCTCCCTCCCTCCCTCCCTCCCTCCCTCCCTCCCTCCCTCCCTCCCTCCCTCCCTCCCTCTTTCTTTCTTTCTTTCTTTCTTTCTTTCTTTCTCTTCCTTCCTTCCTTCCTTTCTTTGGATCTATTTATTTTTTATGTATACTGTGCTCTGTCTGCATGTATGCCTGCAGGCCAGAAGAGGGCACTAGATCTCATTACAGATGGTTGTGAGCCACCATGTGGGTGCTGGGAATTGAACTCATGACCTTTGGAAGAACAGCCAATGCTCTTAACTGCTGAGCCATCTCTCCAGCCCGGTTTCATGTTTCTTAACCACCACCATTTCTCCCTCTCTCTCTCCCTCCCGTCTTTCCCTCCTTATTTCATTTCATTTCACAGTGTTGAGGACCAAGCTACAAGATAGGAACTGGGAAGACATGGGCTCTTGACTTCATGCAAGAAATTTAGGAGAAAGGGAAAGGAAAGAGGGAGAGATGGGGAAGAGATGGGGAGAGTGAAGGGGGATGGCTTTCTCAAGCATTTAATATTTGTGAGAGGATTCCATTTAACTTGTTTGGGTTATTTTAGGTCCCACATGCACTGTGTGATTGTAAGTGTTATCAGGAAAATGCCATTCTCCAGTCTCCTGAGACTCATCAAGATCTACACCCAGAGTAAGCAATGTGCTGATCTTCTTCTCTATCAAGGAGGAATACACTGGGAAAGAATAGAGTTGACAGAAATGGGATTTCTTAAGGAAAGAGGAAGGAAAGAGTGGATCCTGGGTAGTCAGTTGCTGGAGTCTCTTATCCAAACAGTTCTGCCGATTTTGTGGTCTCTCTCTATACCTGAAGCAGATGGCTTTATGCATGGTTAGTGTTCAGATTTTTGTGTGCAGTTTTGAGTGTAATTTTGGAACAAGCACATCTTTGGGGTCAGAATATGAGGGATCTATTATTTAAAGGTCCCTCAGAATTGGGTCCTTTGGAGTTCAGTTAGGATCTTTGGGGCCTCTGTTGGTCATATTTGGCATACCAATAAACCCAAGAATGCATATCATTTCACTTAAAATGCAGCAGATGAAACCACACTAAATAAGGAAAATCTGCTGTTATCATTTCTGTCTACCTTAATATAGACAGAAATGTCAATGTTGAGTCCAGAGTCATCATATTCATTAAGGGGTGTTGAGACTACTTCTTAACTTCACACCTATCTTATTAGCAAATAAATGAGACTATGTGTTCCCTTGTCAGTCTCTATAGGATGTCTTCTTTGGGCCCCTAAGACTTCTGTGTGACATTTGGAATTCCCTAAGCCTGAGTGAGTAGCTGGTTTCAGTGAATCAAGGATGAAATCACTCTCTAGAGAAGGTCTTATTCAAGGTCACAAGATTCTTGGTATCTAAGGCTGCCGAACTCATCTTCTTGTCCTCTCCTGAACTGGAGAATCGTTCTTTTCTCTAGGGCATATGGGTTTTTCTGAACTTCCACAGGTATGTCTTGAGTGTGAGGAATCCACTATTTAAAACTGAGAATCCCCCGTCTCCTTTTCATACATGGAATGCTATAATCTGAGTTTCTATAAATTGAGAAGGTCACCTCCCTTGGCTCTCTAGCATCAGTCTGTCGCAGCTAGGGGCTGGTAGAGCGAAGATGACCCCTTTTTATTTCAGTGAAGACTTGATGCAGGGTCTAGGGCAAGTCAATATATATGTGTCTACAAATGAAAATGAATGAGACAAAGGAAATCAGAAAAACATCAATCAGAGTGTGGGAAAGAGACGTGAGTTCTGGGCTAGCTTTGAACCTGGGGAGAGAAGCTGACACTTGGTGGTAGAGCCATAGAAAAGATGCAGGAGTTTGGCCAGAGGAGAGGGATACAGTTGTTCTTTTAGGTTCTGATTTTTTTTAAAAAAGTCAGCGTTTCCAAAACATAATCAGAAGGAATATTTATTAAGCCGAGTTGGAGGAAGGATGATGTAGATAAGGCTGAAATGCCTTAAAACAGCTCAATGCACGTTCCTCTCACTACCCAGCACCCTGGGAGTGCTTTGTTACACAGTACCAGAGAGCTCTAGATACTATGCATGGGAGGCCTTATAGTCTTGGGAGGGGAATGCAGATGTGCAAATCCACAAGGTTGGCATTGTTACCAACAAGGAGAGTTTCAGTAGATGCCCGGTGCCTTGCTCTTCCTGACAAAGGAGGCTGTGAATGCAGGTGGCATGATGGGAGCAGACACAGGTCAGTGGCTGGTTGCTCTTTCCTGAGGAGCAGGGCATGTCTTCCTTACCCGTGTGGGAGATAAGCTGTTACTTGCATCTGATGTCACTGTTTGGTCACGGGCTAGGGACACTTCCTTTCTCATTTGAATCTTTCCTCCTTGGCTTGTCTCTTCCTAGTCTGCTATGGGAGAGGTTACCTTCCGCTCTCCTTGTTCTTATTTCAAACCCACTCATCCAAGGGGGAGTAGTAGTCACGTGGAGTTTGGCCTCTTACTTATAAGCCTTGCTGCCGTTAACAAAGGAAGAGTGTCCAGAAGCCTCCGCTTACCTTTGGCAGAAACGGGACAGTAGTGCTCATCTGTGATGCATATTCACAGCTAGGATGATGGTGGGATCAGAGAAGTGGATTTGGAGGTAGTTGAAGTGTTTCCTGCTTCGTTAATGTGGTGATTTAGGGCAAGCCAGTTCTCTGTTTTGAAGCCACGGCATCTCTGTTTAAAAAGAAAAGATGGTAAAAGGGGGAGACGGTATTGGTGAGGTTCAGCTAATGGATGTGAAAGTGCTGGAACATGAGAAGAGCTCTTGATGAACGTTGACTGTTGTCCCCGTCTAGTGGCAGAGTGGGGTTCTTGTTAGCCACGTGGGATTCTGAGATAGACACTTAGGTTTTTCTTTTCTTTTTTTTTTTTTTTGGTTTTTTTCGAGACAGGGTTTCTCTGTGTAGCTTTGTACCTTTCCTGGAACTCACTTGGTAGCCCCGGTTGGCCTTGAACTCACAGAGATCCGCCTGCCTCTGCCTCCCAAGTGCTGGGATTAAAGGCGTGTACCACCACCGCCCGGCTTCACTTATGTTTTTCTAAGAGGTGTTGACTTCCTCCGTGGACCCACAAGGTGCCTGAGTGAAGGATGAAAGCCTGGTGTCTCTGCCTTTTACTCGAATCATCTTCTTTATTGCCATGTTAATTGCTCAAGGACTGTCTATCTAACCTAGGTCGTCTCCCTTCAAGGCTGCAAGCACAGAGATAAATCTTT
This sequence comes from Peromyscus maniculatus bairdii, assembly GCF_049852395.1. NCBI lineage: Eukaryota > Metazoa > Chordata > Mammalia > Rodentia > Cricetidae > Peromyscus > Peromyscus maniculatus. The sequence continues at coordinate 51,491,201 of NC_134873.1, read as the reverse complement.
GTCCTAAACCCATGGCCACTTTGGGTTCTAGGAAGAGCAAAACTTTGCAGGTTAGACCAACTCCGGATGAGGACTATGATCCAGAAGGGAGAATGCACTCTGGGACAGTCATCTCCTGGAACCAGCTTGTCCCTTCAAACAACATGCATTTTTCCTCAGACAGCCTTAAAGCGTGAGGACAGTGGCCATCAACTATTTTGGCTAGGATTGCTTAATTACATGTACTTCATGGACTCACCCACAAGTCTTCCTGCATTTAAACCTAAACATCAGTACCTGGGTTGAAGCAGGACCTGGGGTCACTTGACTACTTTATCTGTCCCTCTTCCAAATATGGCCACATTGAATAAATCTTCCTCTTTTATCTTTCATTACCAGTCTCTTTAATTGGTGCACCAGGACAGGTAGCTGAGCCTTGCAGGTTGGGTATTCTGGAGTGTGGCCTTGTGTCTGAAAAACCCTGGTTGCAATTCAGGAACCTTCAGAAATCTGTCCTTTGTACAGTACAAGGGTTTTTGCCTCTCTGGGAACTAGGTCATAGGCATCACCTGTCCATTTAGTAATTTCCACAGATAACTTTCCTTGGATGACTGCTGAATTTCAGATGCCGCCCTGGGAAACTTGCTCAGGTGGTGAATGGAGAACAAACAAGGAAACAAAGAATTGGATTTGAAATCCTAAACCGCCACGTGCTGTGAAGAGACCAACAGAGCTGTGGTAGAGATTCTGTGATCTGAGCTGCTGTTCCGCCCAGAGCAACTTCCTGCTGGATCGTCTTCACATTTGGCTCTAAGCTGCAAAGTGTCCTGTTACATCCCTGGTATTTTTCCCTCATCCATGGCTGGACCTGGGCTCAGGTTTCCCCATTCATCTTCTTGCAGATGAGCAACCCTCAACCACTTTCCTATTCCCTCTAACCTCTGTCTCCAGCTGAGGGGCACATTGCTGAATCCTAGGATTGACGTTTCCGGGTCTCCCTCTTCTTACATCATCCAACAGGCTTGAATGTCTAATTCAGGAGGGAAAGGGTTCTCATCTAAACTTTCCCCTCCCCCGCCACCAGTCTCAGCAGTAAGACAGAAGGAAGGTCGAGACAGTACAGAGGATAACAGTGGACTTCACAACTAGATCAGCTTCCGGGATGCCAGCTTCCAGGCCTCCAAGTTAAGTACCACCAGGAGCAATGGCAAGCAGCTGGTTAGACTTGATCAGGAAGCTAAGGAAGCCTGCTTCCTTCTCATGCCTGCCTGCCTGGGACAACTTGGCACTGTCTTAGACAGCCCACTCAGCACCTGCCTCCTGGATCGGCCATCTCTCAGGGGAGCCAGCCGGAAGCTTGCTGGCATTTATTTCCTTTTTCAGCTTGGAAGTTTCTCTCCTCTGAAACACTTCAAGCAATTGCCATGACAGAGATCTAAAAAAAAAAAAAAAAAAAAAAAAATCACATTTAGAGATAAAGGGTAAGATGTCATGTCAGGGGTTCACATTCTCTTGCTCCTTCGGGGATCTATCTCTCTTTCCAATTCTTACTGGAGAGGCTGCGAGGGGAAGGGGGTGGGGTGGGGTGGGGGGCGGGGAGGAAGCCTAGGATGAGGGTTGGAGGATCTGGACTCTGGTCTTAAGCAGATGGGAAACTGTAGGTGAAGCGCTCCATCTCTTCGGTCTTCATTCATTTATTTGTGAAATGTTGGGGATGGGTAGTGTAAATGGTGCCCTAGGACTTTGCAGATGGAATAATGAAATGTCACACAGCCCTCTAAGATAGAGTCGATGGAAACAAAGCTGTAAGACTGTTGCTCATAGCTGCTATTATGTTACCATGGCCAGCAAAGGAAAACAGAGGTAAGTTGTTTGTTGGTGAGATGACACGGAACTGCCCACTTCTTACAGACTGGTGGTGAAAATCTTCTTTGTGACTGATGTACAGTTTCTGCAGGACTGAACAATTGTCAACTCACAGCCACTCAACACAGCTGTGCCACTTATACACTGACCAGCAGTGTGTGAGAGCTGAGGTAAAACACACTTTTACCAACATTTTATTAGCCCTTTTAATTTTCATCATTCTAGTGGGAATAAAGTAATTTTAATTGTGGTTTTAATTTTTATTTCCTTGATGTCTAATGATGTTGACTGTACCGATTGGGTGTTGTGACACATCTACTTAGAAGTGTCTAATGCTCCAGGTTTCAAACAGCCAACTCATCGCTGAGTCTACCAGGTTGATCTCAGTCCTTGGGGGAGGCTTTGCCCTGGAGGAAGTGGAAATGGGGGGTGGGCTGGGGGGAAGGGGAGGGGGGGCAGGAGGGGGGAGAACAAGGGAATCTGTGCCTGATATGTAGAACTGAATGGTATTGTAAAATTAAGTAAAAGGAAAAAAAAAAAAAAGAAAAAAAGTGTCTAATGCATTTTGTACATTTTAAACAGAGCCTTTTTATTTTTTATTGATGATTTATTTATTTGCATATGCTGGACATAGGTTTTTGTTATTTTTGGGTTTTTTTTTGCCCCCTATGTATGCTATAAGTAGCTACATCCAGGCAATAATTTATCTTTTCATTTTCTTAGTGGTGTTATTTGGTGAACAGGAAAAATTTAATTTTAAATCTAATGTTTCTTTTCTTTATGGTTCATGAGTCATTTTAAAAGAAAAAAAGGGTATCTTTTAAATTCTTTTTATGTGCATGAGTGTTTTGCCTGCCTGAATGTATGTACGAATCCTCTGTGCATCCTGGTGCCCACAGAGATCAGAAGAGCCCATGGGATTAGAGTTAATGACAGTTATTAACCTCCACTCCGGTGTTGGGAACCGAACCCAGATCCTCTGCATGAGAGGTAAGTGCTCTTAACCACTGAGCCACCTCTTTAGCCCCAAGAACCAGGAGTCTTGAGTCTCCCTCAAGAAGACACCACTAATTTGAAGTCATCGAGTTATTTCCCTGAGCTTTCTTCTAGAAGTTTTGGTTCTGTGTTTGCTTTCAGGTCTTTAAGGTATGTTTGAATTCAGGCTCACATATTCTATTGTATGCCTCTGCTTGTTCCAGGAACATTTGTTAAACCACCACTGGCTTACTAAAATCAAAATTGTCGAAGTCAGTTTGTGTATGGTTTACAGGAACAAAAAAATGCTTCTGTATGCTTTCAAATATGTCCTGGCTTCAAAATCATCACCGATGGAGAACTGCTTTTGTGGGGTGTGAGCACTGGGATAAGCTGTAGAATTTGTTTAAAATTGTAAATGATACTACAATAAATATAGGGGTGCAGAAATCTTTTTGAGAGCTTGACTTAAAAATTTGGGCTACTTGTGCTCGAAAGTGGGATTTGGATTATGTAACACACACACACACACACACACACACACACACACACACCACACACACAAATTTTATACAGGAGTACTGTGTTTCACATCATTTCCACTCTTCCTTATACCAGCTCCTCCTGTGTTGCCCCCCCCAAGGCGTGTGTGTGTGTGTGTGTGTGTGTGTGTGTGTGTGTGTGTGTGTGTTTAAAGAACATCCATACTGTTTCCATAGTGGCTACACCATTGTGTACTCCCACCAACAGTGCACAGAGAATCCAATATCCCATTCTTGCCAGAGTTTGCCATCCTTTAAAAGAAAGAAAAGCCACCCTAATAGGCATGAGGTGGTATCTCACTGTAGCTTTGACTTGTATTTCCTTCATGATCAGTTATGTTAAGTACATTTATACATTGGCTGCCTTTGGAATGCCTCCTGTGAAGTGTCTGTTCAACACTTCTGCCCAATTCGAAATGGCTCGTTTCTTTACTATTGAGTTGTAGGAGTTTCTTGCATATCTTGGGATTAGCCCCTTACTGGATGGCTTATGGCCATTTTATTCTATTCTGGAGGCTGATTTTTCACTCTGCAGATTACTTCCTTTGCTGTGTAGAAGCTTTTTAGTTTTATGTAGTCCAACTTCTTTACTTTTGCTTTTGTTGCCTAGGAATTTGGGTCAAATCATTTCCAAGATATCATGAAACTTTCCTATTATTATTATTATTATTATTATTATTATGTGCGTGTGCACATGTGTGTGCGCGCATGTGGGTACCAGAGGTTGATGCTGAACATTATCCTTAGTCATTTCCACTTCATTTGTGTCACTGAATCTGGAGTTCACCAATTCAGCTATACTGACTGTCTGCATACTCCAACAGTCTTGAATGCACACCCACAAATACATTCACAAGTGCACATGCATACATATGTATGTATGTGTGCATGGCTGTGTACAGACATGTATGAAAGTGCCTGCTTATGTGAGCTTGATTCTGTGTTGAGTAAATGTTGGTGTGCATTGCACATGTGTGCCAGTGTCTGGTGTGTTTGGCACAGGCACCATGGACTGTTATAGGTGCTTTCTCTGTTTTGTGGGCTATGGTTAAGTCAGTTAAATTCTAGTAGGAATCAGACGCCACCCTGATGGAGGCAACCAAAGCGTATTTAAAAAAAATCGTGGCGCAGACTAAGGGGAACTAATAGGGTGCATGATTCCAGGTTCAAGAGCCTTGGGACCATTACTTCAAGGGGAGGAGGTGGTTACAGAACCCCAGAGGGAGAAGCTTTATGCAGAGGGAGATTCGTGACTGAACACAGCTATGGTATTTGCTAGAATCCTGCATCCAGCTCACTGACCCAGTAGTGGGGAAATATGTGAAGCCAGAACTTGATTTTCTCGTCCTTTTCCCTTTGGTGTCCAATTGGAGTTTCTCAACCTTCAGATTTAGCCAATTATGGGGATACACTGGTGTTGCACACATGGACAAGCAGTATGCAGATGGGTGAGGACTGGAGTTCAAAGGGTAAAGGGGAGGTCACCAGCGTGTGGCTGCTCTCAACCTTTTCTGTGGAGGAGGGGAATCACATCCCGAACACCCACCATCCACTAGGCTCTGTACTAGACCCTTTTCTTACACTGTGTTTGTGACATAACCTTCCTTGTCTGTGCCTCAGAGGAAGAGACACACATTGACTTACCTCAGGCCAGACCCGAGATTTGAAAGTTTGTCCCAGTTCTTTCCAAAGTTGCTGCTTTGAGTATGAGGCCCTAGTGACTGTAGAAATTTGTGTTCTGTCTGATGCCCAGAGAAGCTCTGAGGCTAGGAAAGAAATAGAAGACTTCTGTAGAATAACAGTGTTTTCCTGAAACAGAATAAAAAAACACAGTGCAGGTGTGGCAAGTTCAAAGACAGCTTTGGAGCAGAGAAAAGCGTAGAGCTTATGATGACCTGCTTTCAAAGGTGCTGGGGACCAGGATGACTTCTATCAAAACCCTTCTAAGGTTGTTTACACTAAAAAATCATGTATTTTTAACTTTTACATTTTACAATAATAATGTCTCCTGCATGAATTCACTCCTGCATCAACAGTGTATTAGAGTTCCCTTATTTCCATGTCCTTACTGGCCGGCATGACATTTCTTGTCTTTTTGCTACTAACAGCTCTAAGTGGGACGAGACACTTTCCTGGGGTTTTGACTTAAATTTCTCTGTTGCTTAGTAAAACCTTTGTCAAGATTCTTAATTGAGGTCTGGTGACTCTTAGGGGTCCTTAGATGGAGCTGCTTGTCAACATCGTTATCCTACTTGTTACAGGCTGCATTCTAATTATGGGTTCACGGGCTTCCTTGGCCTGGCATGAGCATGCATTTGGGAGCAGTGAAGAATCCTTCTGTGACAACGAGGTCAATGTTGGTTCGTGGTGGAGGAGTTCTGTGTTAAGGAAGTATGAGTAGGCGTCATTTGTCACTTGTACAGGTCAAGAGGGGTACTGCAGTGTGATGTCCAGCCTCGCTGTTCTCAGTGGTCAAGGAATATGCCACGTCTTCACTGAACAGAGAACAAAGTGAAGAAGGCAAGGCCGTCAATAGACATTTCATTCAAGAAACATGGATTCAGCAAATGCCAGGCATTGTGCAGTGAGAGGGAGAACCATAGCTCTAGTACCCTCTCCTCCCCGGCACCCTGGCCTTAGGTCTTCCGTGGGTATGTGTGATTGTTCCCACCAGGTGCTGGTGAGGTGGGGTGGGACTGGAGGAACTCAAGGCATTTCTGAGCCTGGGATGTGTTCATCAGAAAGTCAAACTCCCAGCACCGTGGATTTAGGACAGAGCAGACCCCATTTGATTCGGTTGCCCAGTGTCTTATCTAACCTGCGTGACAGCTGGTCATCTGACCCTGTCTGACCTTCTAGACACGGAGTGCTCAAGATTCTATGGGACCTAAACATGCTCTCCCTTTTTAACAGCAACGGAACAGCGGTAGCGGAAGTACCATTTACTGAGGACTTAATGTCTGCCAGTCCCTACGGGGCACAGAGTGTACCATTCCACCACCCCTGTAGCACGGTGTGAAACACACGGTCTTATTTGATCTCTGGAATGACTTTGGGATAAGATGGGTGGACTCCCTGCCCCCAACCCACCATGTGTGTGTGTCCATGTGTCCATGTGCATATGATCATATGAGTATAAACTCTCATATAAGGTGTTCAATACCCCTCCATGCCTCTCATTCACTGGGGAGCGGGGGGGGGGGGGGGGGCCCGGACACACACTGCAGAGGATTCAGTGGGGACAACACGGTCATCTTAGTCAGGACTGTCTTTAGTGTCTTTGGTAATTTGTTTGGGCATCTTGAAGTTTATCTTGAAGTTATTTGTCCAGATAACCTGCCTGTAAGTTAGTATATTATTCAACCTTGTGATTTTCTTTCTTTAGTTGATATTTATCTAGACATATTTTTCCATTGTTTGTTGTATGTATGTATATATGTATGTATGTGTGAATATTTTTCTTTCTGTGATCTGGCTCTTTTCCCCACTCAATATCACTTCCCAGAATCCTCTGCAAGTCAATTTCTTTAATTCAAATTTATCTTTAGTAGTTCATAAAGTACTGAATCCCTGAAGTACACTAATGCACCTAATCATTTTCACATCTTTGGGTAAGTTCTTTGCTTCTTGATTTTTAATTTTTGTATTTGTGTGTGTGTGTGTGTGTGTGTGTGTTCAGAAACAATACCCATATTTAGAAGTCTAGTGTGCTCTTGCAAGACAGAGAAGAGGATGTAATTTCTAAAGTGGCCACTAGATGGCAAAATTGTCCCACAGTGTTAGCAAAACCATGCGGTTAAGTGTGTCTGCAGGCGGCAGGGAAGCGGATTGCTGGGTAAGGAGCCCTGTACAGGTGGAAGGGACTTCGGGAATTATCTGGTTCATTTCATGTTATTGATGTTATTATTATTATTATTATTATTATTATTATTATTATTATTATTGTTGTTGTTGTTATTGTTATTATTAATTTTGTTTTGTTTTTTTTGTCTTGGGAACTTTAATATCTGTGAAAAAGTCCTCCGAGCCCTTCCCTACGACTCTACATCAGTCTGTGGCTAGCAGGCTCCATAGCATAACTCACATGTCTCCCTCTGGGGTGACACCTGTTCTGTCCCAAAGACCAGCAGCTTCAGAGGCCAGGGCCATCCGTGTAGAGTGCAGGAATGGGTCTCATTGGGAGCCACCTGGTTGGGGCTGGTTGCGACACAGACCCTGGTCCTGTGTGGGAGGGCCTTGTGGTGGCATGTAGGGATGGAGGGAGGGGGACCTTGGTACCCCATGGTTCTCTCTTCAGGCCTGGGCAGAGCTCTTTAAAGGTCCCAGTGCTCAGCTGTGGGCACTGTCGTGCCTCGTGGGCTGTCTCTGGGAAGAAAAGCTCTTTGCATCCTTGTACAGTGTCCTGAGGGCTATGACTGACAGTCCAGGGGTCCCCATAGATCTCAAGATCATTCCTATAAGGACTGGTCCATTTCCAAGGAAGTGGGTGATGTCAAAGCTGTCCTCATCCAGGCTGTTGGGGCAGTAGCACTTATCCCCAGTCTTAGGGGATAAGACACCCGAAGTTTATCATGCCTCCTAGGGAGAATCTCAGGCCCTTGCCAGCAAATTCTGTCTTCAGGGCTTCCACAAACTTCTCCCGGATCTTCTCCTTTTTGTCCAGTTCAGAAGAACTCAATCCTCTAGGGTGCAGCTGTGGACGGGCAAAATGTTGAGCATGCCATTCTGAAACTCAAGAAGGCTCCACGCTTCTTGGGCAGTCTGAGCAGGGCGGTGTAGCAGAGGCAGAAGTTATCAAGTCCTGGAAGAGCCCCTCCAGAAGGGTGGTTCTGGATCGTCGGCTTGGAGGGGACCCGTTCATACCTGTACTGCGCTGTCCTATCTTCAGTCAACACATAATCAGACTGCTCAGTCACTTGATCCCCGTCCCCCAGCTGCTCAGCGATCTTAGTCAGAACCACCCACCACACCACACTGATCTGCACGCTACTTCTGGCGAGCTGGTGTGAGGGTCCCATCCACCTCAAGCAGGCAGAGTGAGTATGCACTCTTTCCTGCGGGCGCCCTCAATGGCGATAGCCATTGCTGCAGCTCCGCATGCCAAGCGCTGTCGTCACCCGTATTATTCTATTTTAATTGCACATGTGACACATACATGCACTCTAATGGTAAAGGACTCACTCTACACCCCCCCCCTTGCACTCTACACACCCCCTTTTCTGTGCTGGTCCGTCCGCCACTCCAGAAAGAAACAGGCTTGACTACTTTGGGGCTATTGTTGTACCATCCTTTCTATGTGACGTGAACGTATGTATTTGGGCACGAATTCATTCATCTTTCCTTAATTAGCGCTGAGTAAGTGAAGACGGCACAGGGCTGGGGCAGCGCCACCAGTACAGTGCCGATCCTGTTCTGTGAGCTCACACAGATCTGTGTTCGAAGGGTTGACTGTAGCAGTGGGTGCTGCAGTTGGTCAAACTATTTAGCCCTCGCCCAGCCTCCATTTGCTCAGTTTTCAAGCCGTTCAGGTCTCCTGAATCAAGTCAGGACATTCAGGTGATCTTAGCTCAGTGCCTGGCAGAGAGAAGCCTGTCTGAGAGCATTAGTTTTCTTCTTTATTCCTTTTTTTTTTTACACGCGCGCGCGCGCGCGCGCGCGCGCACACACACACACACACACACACACACACACACACACACACACACATGAAGTATTCGTGAGCTGGAGGGAAATGCCAAGTCTAATGTGGAGCTGGGCAAGGCTGAATTGACCAGGGTTCAGACTCAGCTCAGGGCTGTAAAATTATGACACACGTTCACATGCAAAAGCCTGTGCTTAGCCCCAGTTTTTTATGGGGGGCTAAACTGATGCTCTGAGAGAGATGTCATTGCCTGGGCCAAGGTCACACACTGAGCAATAGAGGTGAGAATCACTCTAGTCACATGGAACCCAAGGCCCAGGCTGCTCAGCGCCATGCTTAACAGCGTCTCCTCCCAGTGAGCCATGCTCAACCATCAACACATTCCATAGTGTTTGCCCGTCACGACGACCATCTTTGCTTAGAAAAGCAGCAGGTTGTTGTGGATGCTCCTTCAATGGCATTGGAAGAAAAACAAACAAACAAACAAATATAATCATAAAACATTTTTCTCCAAACTGAAACAATTCCCAAAGAAAGAATTAATCTGTCTCAGTTTAAAAAAGGAAAGGAAGAAAGGAATAAAGAAAAGCAAAGAAAAGAGAAGAAAGAAAAAAACAAAACAGAGTAACAGGCTTTCCTGATAAATTCAGCTGCGGAAGAGGCTAGCGGTGGCAGCCTGGTCCGAGATCAGGTGATATGCAGGTTCCCGGAGATGTTGTCCCGCCGTGCATGCAAGCTGCCCCACGTGGCGCTGTTGCTTCCCACTTTTGTGGCGATATTTTATTTGCATGTTAATAAATAAAGTTTGCCTGGAGATCAGAGGAAACAGCAGGCCCTTTTAAGCAAACACAGAAGTCAGGCAGTGGTAGCACACGCCCTTAATCCAATCACTTATCAGACAGGGTCTCTGTGTGTTCTAGGACACACTAGGGAACAGAGCCAAGCGTGGTGACACATGCCTTTAGTCCCAGTACCAACCATAGAGACCTGGAGGTCTGTACACACAGGCCGTGACAAGGAAGTGATGTGGCTGGGCTAAGAGCCAATGAGAGGGCAGAACAGCAAGGCAATAAAGGTGTGGGTAGACAGGAAGTAGCTCACTTTGGAAGCTGTGGTGGGGTGAGGTAAGGTTAGCTGGTGGCTTTTCCTATTTCCCTGATCTCTAAGGCTTTCACCCCTATTTTTGGCTCCACATTTTTTTATTTAATATGACCATTTAGAAATTCGTCTACACACTTTCTCTTCCTATGAGCCGCTGAATGAGTCTTTTTCCCCTTGGATATGGAAGTCACTTTGGCTACCACAGTCTTCCCTGGGAAGAGCTCTTGGCTGCAGGGTTACATCTTATTTAGCTCTTCTTGCGAAACAGGAATTGTCTCTTCCCATGGTTTGTAATGAGTCTTTCTTTGGACTGCCAGCTCCCAAATAATGACATGGAGACTTCTTATTAAGTATGAAAACTTGGCCTTAGCTTAGGCTTGTTCCCAACTAGCTCTTATAACTTAAATTAATCCATTTATATTAACCTACAAACTGCCACATGGCTCGATACCTTTCTTCAATACAGTGTATGTCCAACTTGCTTCATGTCTTGCTGGTGAATCTCCACCTCTCAGAATCTTCCCCTGAGTTCCTATCTCTGCCCAGAAGTCCCACCTATCCTCTCCTGCCCAGCTATTGGCCATTCAGCTCTTTATCAAACCAATCAGAAGGTGGCAGAGACACATCTTCACAGTGTACAAAAAGATTATCCCACAACATTGGTTCTCCTCTTGCTCAAATAAACTCTGGGGAGTTTCACAGGGTCCTCGGGAGAGACTTCTGGACCCTCTAAGGGGGCTGTCTCTGGACATCCCGGGAATTCTGTTCTCAGGAAGCCTGGATGGTGTCTCCAGAGACAAAAGTGTCTGTTGTCCATGTAGGATGAAGAATCAAATATGGCACTAGAATCCCGCAGTCCCCCCACTGCCCTCATTGTGTGAACTGGAGTTCTCTGACAAAAGCCGCATCTGTGTTAAAGACTCTATAAGGCTGATTAACTGATTAGGACTCCTGTGACTGTAGTGAGTTGGAATGCTGCAGATCTAGGACCAAACTATCCTGAGCTATCTTGAGCTCCTTTGTGGCCATTCATTGCCCATCCGCGTGTCTGACCCAGTATCCTTGTAAGTATCAGATGAAGCAATTTGAGATGCAGTAAATGCAACAGTCTGCTCGCTTCTACCAACTTAAAGGCCAAGAACACCGTCAGAAAGCCTCTGAGGCTGGTAGTGGAGATTTCCTTGCTGAAACCATGTGTTCCCACCCACGGATTTGCAACTGCCTTTCTTTTGTTCTGTAATTATAAAAACTTGACGAAACTCTTGCTGCTTTCAGACATGGCATTTAGAGGTAACCATCGCTCCTATTTGTCTCCAGAATAAACATTGTCTATTCCCCTAGGAGTAAGAGCTGTGCCCTTGTAAGGGTGAATTCCGGAATGAACAGAGGGAAAATGAACACTGCTGTGTGATGGGGTTTCCTTTCTCTCCAGACAGGCGAGGCTGGGAGGCAGCTCCAGGCTTTGGGTTTTAGACATGTGTTTGCAACATCATGGAGGCAAAATACAAACCTTTGTAACAGAAAAGAAGTATCCACGTAGAGGAAAGCCGCGGACGAGACCTTTCACACCCAGCACATGGGAACAAAGCTGGCGTTGATGAAGTCTCCCTTAAAGAGGCTTAGAAGAGCCAGTCATTTTCTTTTTCAGAGGTAGAGACAGCTACTCTCTGCAGTCAGGGCTGTGAATTGGCTCCTGGTAATTCCGTTTCAATAGACTTCCTCTTCTTCTTTGCTTGAATTGTTGACGGTCTCTGAACATCTGTCTTCCTGACGATGGCCTCTCATTGGAGAGCCTTGTCTCTGAATAGAATGGTACTAAAGTCATCCAGGGAAAAGCTGCCCTGGGTTCGGCAGACATAAGCCTGCTGGCGGTAGCTGTGTTTAGACGGCTGCTATCTTGCCTCTGCAGGAAGCAGGGCAGCTCTGAAAAATGCAAAGTCAGCTGAGTTGGTGTAGCACTGAGAGGCGCTTATGAAGCTTTGCCATTCATCGCTGGATCCTTAAATGAAATGATTTCCAGAATTCTCACATTTCAGATGCCCAAAGGAGAGGGAAGAAAGCCTGAGCTGAAAAGGAGAGAAAAAAAACAACCCCCCCAAACCCCAATTACTTTTCAAAAACAGTGAAAAGAAACAGTAGCTTTGAACTGCTGTAGTGGGTACAAAGAGAATGTCCCTGCAGATAAGGCCAGTCTACTGTGGGGACCCTTGTTACCTGACCTAGATGGCCTTAAAGTTGTCCTTAGTTAGACTAAAATTACTTCCTTCTTTCCTTCTACCCTTCCTTCCTTCCTTCCTTCCTTCCTTCCTTCCTTCCTTCCTTCCTTCCTTCCTTCCTTCCTCCCTCCCTCCCTTCCTTCCTTCTTTTCTGTAAATATACATTTTAATTTATTGAGCAGAAAACACATTAGAAATAGTACTGATCCAGGAAAAGTAGGGTGTCTTTGAATTTGGTAGAGGCCCTCCTTCTCACTTCAGGTAGGTTTTGTCTTGGGGGTCAGAGTGCCAGATACCCACAGTCAACACAAACTTCCACCATGTCAGGGGCCTCCAGGTTCTTGTTCTGTGAATTTGAAGAATGAAAGCCCTGGATTATGACGAGGGAGTTTCAGATGGGGTACCACTGAGCTGCTAGTCTGGGGGCCTAGGGGCTGATGGCAGGAATTGGGGTGAGGCATGGAAGATGGTCAGTCCAGTTGGCCCACCCACTAGCTGCCAGTCACATTCTCAAGTGTAGCTTCTGGGTGGGGTAATAGGTGACAGAGGACAGGAAGCAGCACTTTCTTCTGGCACCTTGGCCTCTAGGAGGGATTCTCAGAACCGCCACTGTGTGGTCTCTGGCCCACATGACCAGTTTTTATCTTCTGTTCTCGTCATTCTGTGCATTTGTTAACAGAACAGTGCATTGGGCATCTCAGGAGGGAGTGGTTATGTGGAGTTTCCCTGAGAAAGGCATGACTCACTGGAAAGAAAGCTCTGCCGAGCCAAATGCTGAGGAACCTGGGCTTTGGGTTCCATGTGACAGGACTTGTTCTCACCCCTGCGACTTGGTGTGTGACATTATTCCAGGTGATGATGTCTCTCAGTGCACTGGTTTCCTCACCTGTCAATCTGGAGCTGAAAGACAGGACAGACGGTTTCTAGGATTGTAGACTGGCATGAAAGACGCTGAGTGTAGTGAGAACCTCTGCAGATCTTTCATCATTATAGTGTGACCTTAACCAACCAGGTATGACCTTAACCAATCATGTATGACCTTAATCAACAAAGTGGGACATTAACCAACCAAGTATGATCTCAACCACCCAAGTGTGACCTTAACCAACCAAGTATAACCTCAATCACCCAAGTGTGATCTCAACCAAATAAGTACAACCTCAATTACTCAAGAATGACCTTAACCACTCAAGTTTGACCTTAACCAAACATGTATGACCTTAACCAACCAAGTCTGACCTTAATCACCCAAGGATGACCATAAGCAACCAAGTATGATCTTAACCAACCAAGTAAACTTAGAGAAGAAACACAATAACCAAGAAAACAGTTCTTTAGATTTCATACTTCCTTGCGCTGTTTCAATCATTTAACTAAACGCTTCTTTTATTTAGAAACTTTAATCAGCTAAGGAATCTCTACTTCCAGCAATTAAGGGAAATAACCAGATGGCAACATGGATGGAAAATTTTGTCTATAAATAATGCTTCAATAAAACCAGGGCCACTTTATAGTTAAAATTTAGCATCAAATGACCCATTTAAAAAATAGCAAGTAAACCCTCAAGCAAGCGTGTCTTATGCCTAAACCCTTCTCCCATGTCCTTTAAATTTGATTGGCTTAAATATATGGGGGTATTACAGCCTTTTATGGGTGGAGATAAAATAAAACAAAACAAAACAGCTGGCTTCAAGTTCTGGTCAGGGTGACTTGCCTTTACTTAGGAAAGCTTAGAGTGAAAAATGCAGAGCTAAGAAAGTACCAGAAAGCAGCAGCAGGTGGGTTTAGGGGGATGAGGCAGGACCTCAGGCGAACAGGAATCCTGGGAGTTGATTCAGTATGCTCTGTTCTGAGCTTGTCAAAGGCTTTTGAGGAAATGAAGGAAAGAGCCATGGAGCCTCTGAAAGAACAAGACCATCCTTGGGAGGGTTGACTCGAGAAAGAGAAGTATTTAGGGGCGGGAAGAAGTCAAAGGTGCCAAGGGAAACAGATGTAGCCTCTGTGAGAGGTGCTGGGGATGCTGATTTTCCCATGTAAGGAGAAGGCTGGAGCCATCTTGCTTTGAATTGTGGCACAGATGTGTGTGTGTGTGTGTGTGTGTGTGTGTGTGTGTGTGTGTGTGTGTGTGTGTGTGAGAGAGAGAGAGAGAGAGAGAGAGAGAGAGAGAGAGAGAGAGAGAGAGAGATATGCACACTTACATACATGGAAGCCAATGGTTAACCTTGGGTGTCATTCCTCAGGAGTTCCTCCCCCTCCCTCCCTCCCTCCCTCCCTCCCTCCCTCCCTCCCTCCCTCCCTCCCTCCCTCCCTCCCTCCCTCCTTCTTTCCCAAGGACCAATCTGTTTCTGCTTCCTCAGGGAAGCAAGTTCAGGATTACAAGCTTGTCCTACCAAGCCTGGCTTTTTACATGGGTTCAGGGAATTAAATTCAGCCCATAGCAAGTGCTTGAACAGCTCCCATCTCCTTGGTATCTGTGGCAGGTCCCAGAGGCCCCCCAAATCTAGTCTTGCATTGAGTAGCAGAATTTGTCTTTTATTTCTTCCTTTTCTCAATCCCACAGTCTAGACAAGGAAAGGGGGATAAGTAGGCCCTGACCACATAAACAAGGACAGTGTTGAGGAGGCTTTCTTAAAGTATAGACACCTTAGCTTTATGTATAGTTCCCGATTTAATGATCCTAGAGTGGGGTCTGAGAATTTGAACGATTAATAAGTTTTTGGGTGGTGCTCAGTCTTGCTCAAGGACCATAGTTGGTGGGAGAGCAAAGGAGAAGGAGCCTGAGTCCTTGGTGGTGCCCTTAATACCCTGTGTCACCCCCAGTTTAAGCAAGAGTGCTTTAGCAGGTTAAGGGTACGGAGCCAGGCTCGAGGACGTGGGAATGCCCATGTAGCTGGTGCTCAAGTTCAACATGGGTGACTTTTATTTGGAAAAAATAATAAAACAAAGGTGATTGCTGGTTTAATGTAGCCACGTCTTTGATGGGCATGCTGCCGGCAGGCAGTGGACTGAGAACATTCTTTCCTCACCAACCCCGGAGGTTGTTTCTTGCCTTGGGAAAACTGAGACATTCTTATGCCCTCATGTTCTCGCCTGAGGCATGTGATTTCAGTGTCATATGTGGAAGAATATTTGGGGACTTATCACCAGAATTCTTTTTTTTTTTTTTTTTTGATGGAGCCAACTGAGGCTTTATTTTGGAAAATACAATTGAATTGGGCTTGGGAGGGAGGTGGGGGCCAGAGGGGTACCCCAGATGGAAGATCCTTCCCAAGGTTGGCCAGAGGGCTAGGGCTGATCCTGTTCCCTGCACTCGGCCATACAGCTGTCTCCCCCGTGAGCCCTGAGCAGCTGCAGAAGCACAGGCTGGCAATGGCTCCAGCGGCCGTTCACTTAGGCAGGATATCGGAGGACTCCGATAGCAGCTTCCCACCACGGCTTTCTATCTTCTTCACAACCACAGCCTTGGTGCAAGTAATAGTGCTGGAGCCTCCGAGAGAGCTGAAGCTGGGCTGGAAGGAGCTCATGCCATAGCTGAAGCCAGGGCTGGTGAGTCCCCCATAGGCTGAGCTCAGCCCTGCTGAGTAGCCACTGGTGGTCTTTGTATGGACACTCAAGTTCTGCATTCCAGACTCCAGCCTGCTCTCCCCCCCTCCCCCTCCAGTAGCTTGCGGTAGGTGGCGATCTCAATGTCAAGCGCCAGCTTGACATTCATCAGCTCCTGGTACTCGCGCAGCTGCCGGGCCATGTCCTGCTTGGCCTGCTGCAGGGCAGCCTCCAGCTGGGTCAGCTTGGCATTGGCATCCTTCATGGCCATCTCCCCACGCTGCTCAGCATCAGCGATGGCTATCACCAGAATTCTAACCTTTGCAGACTACTTGCTAGGTTCCAGGCACTATGAACATTAGATGTATTGTATTATTTATCCTTCTATAGGCCCTGTAATGAAGAATTGCTATTATTTATATTTCTTCAGGGGAAGAAACTGAGGCCTGGAAGGTGTGCTGGTTAGTTTTTCTGTCACCTTGATACAAGTTAGGGTCATCTGGGAAGAAGGAATTCCAATTGGAAAAAAAAAGGCCTCCATCAAATTGGCCCATACACAAGTCTGTGGTAGCATTTTTTTGACTAATGATTGGTGGAGGAGGGTCCAGCCCATGGTAGATGGTATCACTTGCTGGGCAGGTGGTCTTGAGTCATATAAAAAATAGGTCAAGTGAGCCATGGAAAGCAAGCCAGTAAGTAGCATTCCTTAGTGGTCAGTGCTTCTGTTTCTGCCTCTAGGTTCCTGCCACTGACCTCCCATGATGAGGGAGTGTGAAACTGGAGTTTAAGAAGATGCAAATACTTCCTCCGACTAAGTTGCTTCTGGCTATAGCGTTGGTCTCAGCAATAGAAACCTAACTTAGAACAGAAGTATCAAGTGACATGTAAAGATTTAAACCTAAGGCTGCCAGGTCCCAACCCTTGTTCTCTGAATCACTTGCAACCCCCATGGCAAAGGACCCATCTCTGCTTGTTCCCATGCTCAGGATTTGTTAAGAGTAATTTGGTTTGGTGTCTCCCTGTGTTCAAATGTGGATATATTTTCTCCTTTGAACAGTTAACTCTGTACTACATAATCCAGACTGTTGATCTCTGCTCTTGGGAGCATCTGGGGGAACTGTTCATTGGAAACAAGAGAATGTCCTGGAGTTTAAAAGGAGACAAATGGCTTCAACAATTCTCGCTCATATAAACCCTCTTCTTACTCACTAATTAGACTCCCAGTGCTCCACCAGGGGCCCAGCCGTGGATGTCTGCCTTCAGATTCCTCAGTCCTTGGATGGGGTTTATGGCACCACTATCTGGGTGTCTGGCCATCCCATCACCAGAGTAGGTCAGTTCCTGCTGTCTCGTGACCATTGCCAGCAGTCTTTTGAGGGGGTATCTTTGTGGATCTCCGTGGGCCTCCCTAGCTCTCTGCTTCCTCCCCTTCTCACCTTCTCATGTGGTCTTCATTTACCATGGTCTCCTATTCCTTGTTCTCCCTCAAGGTTGGATAAAGCACCGGGACAAATAACCAAATGAATGGAAGCACAGGATCTATGAACCAAAGGCTGAGGGGCCCCCAACTGGATCAGGCCCCCTGAACGGGTGAGACAGTCATTTGGCTTGATCTGTTTGGGAGGCAGCTGTGCATTGGTGCCAGGTCCTGGGCTCGTTGCATGAGTTGGCTGTTTGAATCCTGGGACTTATGCAGGGACACTTGGCTCGGTCTGGGAGGGGGGAATGGACCTGCCTGGACTGAGTCTACCAGGTCAACCCCGGTCCTCGGGGGAGACCTTGATCTGGAGGAGGTGGGAATGGGGGGTGGGCTGGGGGGAGGGGTGGGCGAGAGGGGGAGAACAGGGGATTCTGTGGCTATTATGTTGAACTGAATGGTGTTGTAAAATAATAATAATAATAATAAAAAAAATGTAAACAGAAAAAAAAAATTAAAAAAAAAAAAAAAGGAGACAAATGGCCATGAGTTCTCTGCATGTAGGGCTGTGAGAATTAACTTCCATACAAGGATGTTGGAACCTAATACACTGGTAGGTTTAATAAGGAAACACCCATTTACAGGGCCTTGTTTCAAGCAGTAACCATGGTAACCTCTGAAGTTTTCTGCCTTGGGAGCCACATCACATCTCCACATATCCAGTGGAGAGCATTAGTTACCACTGGGACAAGTCCATTCATCTCTGCAGAAGCCTCTCTGGTCCTGGGCCGCTACCCCTTAGCATCAATTTCTAATTTTCTACTCTTCTTTTAGAATTTACTTCTAATTCTTTCCCCTTATACTTAGATGAGCATTTTTTAATTAGCTGATTAACAGTTAATTAGCTAATTAATCCTCTTTACTTTGATGGGATTATTAGGATCAAGCTACACCAAGAACAGAGTGTCTTTTGAATTCTGCACAGACCCCTACAGATGATCATGCTTATTTATTTATATTTTATTAAAAAATATTTTGAGTTAAATTTTTATGTAATATATTTTTGATCATGTTTCCCCCCTCCCCCAATTCCTCCCAGATCCTTCCCACCTCCCTCTACCCACCCAACTTTATTCTTTCTCTCTTTATCTTTCAAAAGAAAAAAAACCACACTTTCAAAAAAGGAAAATTAAAACACACAAACAAAAAACCAATAAGACAAAAAAAAATGCTAAAACCAAAAACAAAAAGCCCATGGGAAAAACAGACTATGGAGTTCATTTTGTGTTGACCAACTAACTACTCCTGGGCATGGGGTCTGATACATGTGCTGTTGATACACCCAGTGACACCTCACTGGAGAAAAATGATTTTCCCTTTGCCAGCATGCATCAACTGCAAACAGCTCCTTAGTTAGGGGTAGGACCGATCATCCACTTCCTGCTCTCAGGGTCGGAGCCCGATCTGGGTCCCATGCAGGTCCCATGTATGCTGTTACAATCTCTGTACGTTCATACATGCATCAGACCTGTTGGATCTGGAAAACGTTCTTTCTTTGGAGTCACCCAGCATCTCTTCTTTGGCCTGGATTCCCGAGCCTGGAGGGGAACGGAGGAAGACATCCCATTTAGGGCTTTGTGCTCCATGGTCTCTTGCTCTCTGCACACAGTCTAGCTGTGGATCTTTGTGTCAGTTACTGTCTACTGCAAGAAGAAACCTCTCTGAATGATCTCATTTTTACAGGAACTCAAAACTGTGGGAGCTACAGTTTCTAAACATACTGCTTAGTGACTTTAAAACCAACGGGAAACCCATAGCAACCCCACTCAGGCTTTATTCTGCTCTGCAGACTTCAAGGCTTAGGTTGGGGGTTTTGGTAAATATTCTCCATAAAGGGTCAGCTGGTAGACATTTCTTATTTACGTCCAATTAACGGTCTCTGTGGTGGCAAGAAAGCAGCATTGATAATACATAAACAAATGAGCATGGTTGCATTCCAATGAAACATTATTATTTAGAAAAGCAGATTGTGGCTGGATCTGGGTTGTTGGCTATGATATACTTACCCTGTTTTTTGATGAAGATAAGAAGTTATTCAGTCACAATTTAAGAGGGCTTAAAAATGCTAGAAAGTCGGGTGGTGGTGGCACACACCTTTAATCCCAGCACTTGGGAGGCAGAGCCAGGCGGATCACTGTGAGTTTGAGGCCAGCCTGGTCTACAGAGTGAGACCCAGGAAAGGCACTAAAACTACACAGAGAAACCCTGTCTCAAGCCTCCCCCCCTAAAAAAAATGCTGGGAAAAGTTGGGGGAAGGAGGGGTAGCTGAAGATTGATTCAGATGAGAGGCATCAGGATAACTGAGGTCAGATCAACATTATGGGCAAGGACTATTGAACCTTAGTTGGACCAAATCGAGGAGCAGCCATTATTTTCACACATCTGGATTTCCACAGCCAAAGGGGGCAGGCATTGTGAGTGAGATCAAGGACCACAGGGCCGGAGCACAGCAACTGCCATGAACTTGACTGAATGTGTGCAGAGAGATACCAGAAGAGAAAGTCGGACTTAGTTATCCTAATAACCATCGCCGACCCTCAGTTCTTGGGAGCAGTCAGTTGACACAATGGCTGCTTTCACTATTTGTTTTTTTACTTTGGCGGGGAGGGGTGGATGAAAAGGGTTTATTTCTCCTGACAGCTTATAGCACATCTTCCATGGAAGTCAAAGCAAGAACTCAGGGCCAGAAACACAGACCATGGAGGAACATTGCTTGCATTGGGTGGATGGTGCAGCTTGCTTTCTTATACAACAAAGGACCACCTGGGTTGGTGGTGCCACCCAGCCCACATGTTTTCACTATCTGGGGCGCAGCAGAATAGCGCTCAAAGGGTTAAGGAGACACAGTAGTGTTCCTCTGCACAGCAGGGAAGCCAACATTTCCATATTATAACAAAATGGCCTCTAAGCAAAGATTAAGAGGGTGAGACCAGATGGGTTATTTTTATTGTTTATAAAAATCCAATAAAAATACTCTCTGTAGTGTATAATATCTTTGACTGGGCAGGCATTCAAGTTTTGAGGGGGGTAATAAAGTCTATTTTCCAACAAATTGCTTGTACCAGTCAATAGAGAAGAGGGGGAGATAATGAGGAACGTGCCTATAAGTTTATTAGGCAATCTCTGCCACCTGGATTCTCTCACCAAGGTCTCTGAAGGATGGGAGTGGTTCAGAAAGGGAAACTTTCTTAGGTCTCTGCCAGCAGGGTGAGGTTCTCTGCTATAGAACACATTGTCTTCTCCTGGGTCAAGTCAGGGAATTTTTCCCGTGTGCCTGGACCACGGTTAAGTGCTTTATACATCTGGCTCCCTTTATTATTTTACAGCAGTGGTTCTCAGGCAATGGTGACTTCTCCTCCTTAAGAGAGACTTCTGGGGGCTGGAGAGATGGCTCAGCGGTTAAGAGCACTGACTGCTCTTCCAGAGGACCCAGGTTCAATTCCCAGTACCCACATGGCAGCTCCCAACTGTCTGTAACTCCAAGATCTGACATCCTCACACAGACAGACATGCAGGCAAAACACCAAGGCACATAAAATAAGAATAGATAAATTATGTAAAAAATAATAATAATAAAAAGAGACTTCTGGTAATATATAGAGACATTCTGGTGGCCATAGCTGGGCCAAAGAGAGATATTAGTAGAATAGGGTTGTTGGAGGTGAGGGATGATACAAAAAATCCTGCAATATGTAGGGCAGTCTCTACAGCAAAGGATCACCTGATTCCAGAAAGTCATCATGCCGTGATTGAGAAATCTCTCTTTGTGGGATAGTGGGCATTCGTATCACCCCCATTTTACAGATGTGGAAACCAAAGTGTTCGAAGCAAGAAAATGGATAGGTATTTTGCTGGCTTGGTCTTTACCTGATGATTTTTCGTATAATCAGGAATCCCAGGAAGTACTGTGCATGGCTGTTGTATTTTGGAACCAGCATGGACATGGAATTCTATTAATAAGTACTAAAGTATTAGCAAGCAATGAGTCCCCTCAATGATGAAGCTGTCAGTAGAATCACACCAAGGGACTTCGGGGGGCCAAAATAAATAAGAGTGTGGTCTGCTCGTCCTCACTGCCTGTGGTTCTCCTGGTTGGTTATTAAAAGTGTCTGCCATGTCTCTCCCATTTGGTTCAGAGTGCAGCCCTGCAGCTATGTTCTGTAAGGTCCATGGAGTAACTAACAAGAGTAGTTACCTCTCCGCTAATCAGTTAATCAGTTTGCTTGTGTGTGTGTGTGTGTGTGTGTGTGTGTGTGTGTGTGTGTGTGTGTGTGTGTCCATCTGTGCACATGTATATTCATGCATGTGGACACCAGAAGACGACTTCGGGTGTTGTTCCTCTGCAATGCACACCTTTTCCATTGTTTTTTTCTTCTCCTTGAGACTCTGTCTGTCAGTAGCCTGGAATGCTCCCAGTTGACTAGGCTAGAAGAGCAATAATAGATAACATTGAGTGAGGTGGAAACAGGCTCCTTATTTATATATAAGCTTCCTGAAGCCCTGAGATATATTTAAGGAGCCCTGAGATTTTAAGACGCGGCACCTGCAGGCAGACGGAGGGGAATGATAAATATGTCTGAACCACGCAGCTAGCAAAGCTGGCCTCGCTTGGCTGATGGCCATCTGACTGTCTCTGTCCTTGCTCATTTGCCTTACAAGTTCATTGCCCATAGAGGAGCAGGCCAGTGAGGTCCCAGGATCGCCTGTCTCCTACTTTGCAATGCTGGGATTACAAGCATGTGCTATGGTAC